>NC_037675.1:4218340-4500009 GCF_003255815.1 Theropithecus gelada
TTTTTTTTTTTTTTTTTTTTTTGAGACGGAGTCTCGCTCTGTCGCCCAGGCTGGAGTGCTGTGGCCGGATCTCAGCTCACTGCAAGCTCCGCCTCCCGGGTTCCCGCCATTCTCCTGCCTCAGCCTCCCGAGTAGCTGGGACTACAGGCGCCCGCCACCGCGCCCGGCTAGTTTTTTGTATTTTTTAGTAGAGACGGGGTTTCACCGTGTTAGCCAGGATGGTCTCGATCTCCTGACCTCGTGATCCGCCCGTCTCGGCCTCCCAAAGTGCTGGGATTACAGGCGTGAGCCACCGCGCCCGGCCTAATTTTTGTATTTTTAGTAGAGACAGGATCTTGCCATGTTGGTCTGGCTGGTCTGGAACTCCTGACCTCAGGTGATGTGCCTGCCTTGGCCTCCCAAAGTGCTGGGATTACAGTCGTGAGCCACCGTGCCCGGCCTGTTTTTACATTTTTAATATTTGTTTAGCAATTTTTGGCATTGGGAGTTAAGAGGGCAGAATTATAGGTGTGCTTGCGCCTCTAGTTGGAATGCACGTCTCTGGGTATCTTAGTCTGTGCTGTTATGACAAAATACCTGAGACTGGGTAATTTATAAAGAACAGAAATTCATTTTCTCACAGTTCTAGAGGTAGGAAGTCCAAGATGAAGGTGCTGGCAGGTTCAGTGTCTAGCAAGGGCTGCTTTCTTCTTCCAAGGTAGTGCCTTGTTACTGCATCCTCACATGGTAAAAAAGCCAGGTTGTGTGAAGCCTCTTTCACTAGGCGCTTAATCCTATTCACGAGGGAGAAGCTCTCATGACCTCATCACCTTCTAAAGGCCCCACCTCTTAATATGCTGCATTGGAGGTTAAGTTTCAGTATGAGTTTGAGAGGGACACAAATATTCAAACTTACAGGAGGCATGCTGATTGGGAAACACCAGTGCTTCCTCCTCCACTGAGGGGCCTTCTCCAGGTCTCCACACTCAACCCTGTCACATTCTGAATGCCGGAGAGTCCGCATCTCCAACACCACTTTGGTTTCCTGTGCCCAGACTACCAAACTACATGGATTTTTAGTTCAGGTTTATTCTCAACTAGGGAGATCCAAAGTCAGGAGCCAAAATGAAGGGAGATTGCAGACCCAGTTTGTCCTGGTGACTGTTACCATCTGAATTGATTTCTCACTGACCCTAAGTAAAACTGAGGGTCATTGTGAAGGATCTGGTATCTTATCCCTTCTCACGATGAAAATGAGAATGACCCCTTGAAGTGTTTGTCCTTCACACACTTTTTTGTTAGGGAAGAACAAAGATTTTGTTCAGAGATCTCTATTGTGGACGGTAAGCCTCATTCCCACCATCCTAGACTGATTTTCCCCCTCTGTGAGTGCACAGATGCCTCATTACTAACCACAGTCACAGAGCAAGGTAAGCAAGTCAGGTTCAGGTCAAATTAAAGATGCTGCTCTCTCTGCACAAGTGTTCAAAGTTTTACATTTTACCTACCCCGAGGCAAGCCATATGAGGACACCGTCTGGGTTGGCTCACCCTACATGGGAGGACCAGCTCTTAATGGTTCAACTGGAGCCTTTCTCTCTGTGGTTCCAACTGGCCATATAGCCCTTCCTTCTTCATGAAAGCTGGACGTTTCCAAGTAAATGTAGGAATAGAATCCGATCCATCTCCAGTGGTTGAAATGGCTTCTGTCATGTCTTGGTTCATTCTGATGGTAACCCTCAGAACTGAGGCTGGCTGGGCGCAGTGGCTCACGCCTGTAATCCCAGCACTTTGGGAGGCTGAGGCATGTGGATCACTTGAGGTCACGAGTTCAAGACCAGCGTGCCAACATGGTGAAAACCCGTCTCTACTAAAAATACAAAAATTAGCCAGGTGTGGTGGTACACGCCTATAGTCTCAGCTACTTGGAAGGCTGAGGCATGAGAATTGCTTGAACCCAGGAGGCAGAGGTTGCAGTGAGCCAAGATTGTGCCATTGCACTCCATCCTGGTCAACAAAGCAAGACTGTCTCAAAAAAAAAAAAAAAAAAAAAAGAACTGTGAAGTCTCAGTGCCACAGCTCTGTGGTAAAGGGTTGCTGCTTGCTTTAAAAGTTGGGCCATTTCCAAATTATGCACGCACAGGAATCACCTGGGAGCTTGTTGAAAATGCAAATTCTTTGGCCTCTAGTCCCAGAGACCAGTTCAAAGGTTGTACCCGGGAATCTGCCTTTATTCCCCTGTGCACTGAAGTCAGCTTTTGTTTCTTGCTTCTGTTACACGGCAGTCTCAGAGCAGCTGTGGCTCTGCCCTACACATCTACATTGCAGCCTCCAGGCTGAAGGAGCAGCTCTAGTTAGACCAGAAATCTGTACTTTCAACAGCAATTCTGGTGATTCTGAATCACACCTTGAGCCATACTGCCTTAAGTCATTTTATGTATTTTTTTCTTTTTTTTCTTTTTTAAGAGTCTTGCTCTGTCACCCAGGCTGGAGTGCAATGGCGCAATCTTGGCTCACTGCAACCTCTGCCTCCCGGGTTCAAGCAATTCTCCTGCCTCAGCCTACCGAGTAGCTGGGATTACAGGCACACACCACCATACCTGGCTAATTTTTGTATTTTTTTGGTAGAGATGGGGTTTTGCCATGTTGTTCAGGCTGGTCTCCAACTCCTGAGCTCAGGTGATTCACCCACCTCGGCCTCCCAAGGTGCTGGGATTACGGCGTGAGCTACCACACCTGGCCTGCCTTAAGTCATTTTAAAGGCTAGTAAATAGAATTAAGCACTCGTTTCTGTCAGACAAATAATTTCATTGCACATCTAAAGCCTCCAAAGATAATGTCCTTTATTCTGCTAATTTTCTAGGTGTTCATAGATTCCCCTCCTGTTTGATTACAAATTCTACTAGCAAATGACACCTGCCACAGTAGAACTGCTTAGCATCCTTTACTAATAGGATTATAGCTCACATTTGTGGAGCTCTTGTATATACCAGGCACCATGCTAAGCAGTTCACATTGATAATCCTATTTCTTCTGCTATGATATAAACAGGGTTCCACTCTGTGGCCTAATAGGGGCAGCAACAACTCTGATGACCTGGAAGAACTCAGCCCTGTCACTCTTGCCTTTAGGTGGCTGCTTGGCAGTCCCCAGTGACTTTCTCTAAGGACCCTGAAGCAAGCTTTTCTCCTAAAGTAATTGTACTCGATTTTTCTACGTGCTGCAAATATTTTCTTCCATATCTGTCATTTGTGTTTTAACCTTGATGTTTTCCATCACACAGAGACTTTTGATATTTTTTGGTGCAAAATCTGCTTATCTTTTCCCTTATTATATCTTTTAAGTCTCATGTTAAAGTTTAGAAAAGACTGTCCCACACCAGAGGTATAAAATTTTTTTGAGTAATTTTGTATATTACTTAAGTATATCTGTAATTAGTATATCTTCCCTCTGGAACTAATTTGTATGGACACTGTGAGGTAGAGACCTAACTTACTTTGTGGTTTTTTTTTTTAGATGGAGTCTTGCTCTGTCGCCCACGCTGGAGTGCAGTGGTGCGATCTAAGCTCACTGCAACCTCTGCCTCCCAGGTTCATGTGATTCTCCTGCCTCAGCCTCCTGAGTAGCTGGGATTACAGACAAATGCCACCATGCCTGGCTAATTTTTGTATTTTTAGTAGATACGGGGTTTCGCCATGTTGGCCAGGCAGGTCGAACTCCTGACCACAAGTAATCCACCTGCCTTGGCCTTCCAAAGTGCTGGCATTACAGGCGTGAGCCATCGCACCTGGCCGAGATCTAGCTTTGACAGCTAGTTGTCTCAAAGTACTGTTTATTAAATAATCCACCTTTTTCCCCACTTAAAACATCCCTCTTACCATATAAATTCCTGTAGCCCTGGGTCTGTTTCTGGACTCTCCTGTCTGTCTGACCCCCTCCAGGTCACACCTGAGGTAATGGTGGCATGAGAGTTCTCTGGGAACCTGGCAGGACGTGTGCCTTTTCCCCCTCAGCAGTCCACCCCCCACTCATTATCATTCAGAGTAGTCTTAGTGTTCTCACACATTCACTCTCCCAAATGCACTTTAGAACTGTCAAATTCCAAAGTACCAATCTCATTGGAATTATACTGAATTTATCAGCTGATGTGGGGAAAACCAGTATGTGGACAGGAACATGATGTATATCATTGGGTCGACTTACAGAATACTCTTAACAGGTCTTCAGTTGATTCTTAGGTTTTACAGGTAGGCAGTTTTATTGTCTACAAATAATGACAATTATAATTCTTCCTTATTTTCCTCATTTGGCTTGTTGCAGGGGTTAGTAGTGCCGGGACATTGCTGAATAATAGCATGCCCTTGGCTAGTTTCTGACTTTAATAGGAATGCCTGTGGCGTTTGACTCTTCAGAATGCCAGTAACTGTTGGTTTCTGAAACAGACCTTTATCTAGATTAGAGTGTTTCTTTCCAGACTTAATTTACTAAGAGTTTTAATAAGGGATGGATTTTAAATCTTACCAAATTATCTTTTCAGCATCTATAGAGCTATCATAAAATTTTCTTTATTAATTGAAGCTGAAATGAAGGCTCCTAGGCAGCCATACTGCCTCCTCATATACTCTACATACCCCTAGTCCCCTGTGCCAGTAACTGAACACCTCTGCAGGATAGACCAAAGGTGAAGCTTTAAGGCCTGCCTGCTAGGCGTGATGCTGAACGCCTTCTCAAGCTGCCCAAGCACATAGGGTCTTGGAGGCTTTCCTTTCCAGAGAAAGAAAGCAGGACCAATCTCCACCCCCTGCCATAATAAGAGCGAGCTCTTGGGGACAGCAGTGTACAGAGCATAGAAGCCAAAGAGGATTCAGGCAGGGTGGAGGACCCCATGCCCCTGCCACCACCCCACAAATCAGTACATAGGCCAAGTGCCTAGTTTGCCAGGGGTCTTGCTACCTGAAGTGACCTATGACCTCTGGCCATGACAATCTCTAGCGAGTCCTTCCTGCCACTCTGCAGCCTCTTAGCCAATGCATGCAGGCCGGGCGGCACTTACAGCAAAGCCATCACAGAAAGCAGCGAGGCCGTCAGACTCCTAGGAGAAACAGTGATTCCTTCTACTGCTCCACCCCCATTGCTAACTCTGGGTCCCCATCCCTGTCCTCCCAGAGTCACTCTGATCCTGCTCATCACACCAGGACATGGAGTCTCTACGTAACCAAAGGATTCCCTTAGAGCTGGCTGTTGCCCACGGTGACCCTGATGCCAGGCTGTTACCCACTTAGCCTCCCTTACGTCTTCTGTCTGCTTCCACTTCTCCTATATCCCCTTTTGGAAAAAGGATGGGTGCCTGAGCCTGTGCCCAGTTGGGTGTCCACTCACAACCCGAAGCAGAGCCTGGCACTGCCCACTCTGACCAAGGGCCTTCTCTCCCTGATCTCACTGACATCTGCCCTATTTACCCATCACTGGGTTTGTGGGTTGCCCCCAAAACACAGCAGCAGCAATAAACAGAAAATGAGGGCAGAGCCCAGTGTGTCACAGTTCTGGGAGGCAGATCGGGATGGGATACCCATGTGGCCTGTCCAACGATCTTCATGTTAAGAGGCCATCTCTGTAAATGAACTTTCTCTTCAGGCCACAAGAAGCCCTAACCCAAGCGGAGGCGAAAGGTAGCAATCTCCATGGGCTCCAAATAGACGTCAGTGCTGTTGGATGGGGAGGCCAGAGGGTACAGCAATGTCAAGGAGGTTGGCTGAAGGAATACCACGTCCAGGCCATGGAAAAGGCTCCCCAGGGCTACCTGTGGAGAGGAGAGAAGGTGCAGGGTTGTGCTGGGTGCCGAGACACTAAAGAATGCAGCTGTTCATCTACAATTTGTTAACTCTTTAAGAATCTCAGCCAGGTGCGGTGGCTCACACCTATAATCCCAGCACTTTGGGAGGCAGAGGCAGGTGGATCACCTGAGGTCAGGAGTTCGAGAGCAGCCTGGCCAACATGGTAAAACCCAGTCTCTACTAACAATACAAAAATTAGCTGGGCGTGGTGGCAGGCGCCTGTAATCCCAGCTACTCGGAAGGCTGAGGCAGAAGATCCCTTGAACTGGGAGGTGGGGGTTGCAGTGAGCTGAGATCACGCCACTGCACTCCAGTTCCGGCTGGCCCCTCTCAGCAACACCACAGCTTCTTACACATGAGTGTGCATCCAGTATCATGGGCTTGCTGAGATTTGCTCAACCCTAAAGCCTGCGTACAGATCTCCAGGTAAGAATCGTTCCACTGAGCTGTGAGCTCTGTGAGAACAGTGACCATGTCTTGGTTCACTTCTGAAACACTGGAGCCCAGCAGAGGACCTGGTGCCCGGGGACATTTATCAGTGCCGGCTGATATGAGCTTACAAAGTAACTAACAGGATGGGTTCTGGTTTTCTATTTCTGGTGTTTTCTACTTTGCCTGACAGAGGTCCCTGCTCAGGGAACAACAGTTCTCAAGTGATCTGCCTTGTCTGGAACTTCCCCTGCTAGGCCTCGGGAGCTCTGAAAACATGTCCACAGCTTTCCCGCTTCTCTCCAGAAAGCCCTGGAGTGACACTTTCTTCTCCCAGCCTGTCACCGAATCTCAGCCCAGTCTTACCAAGCTCACACCTGCCGTTCCCAGGTGTTCTGCTTCCCCACCCTACTCACCTTGCCTTGGCTTGTGGTGCAATTGAAGCCCAAGTTCTTGGCCTCCAGGCCGCAGTCAAAACCCTTGCGGTGTAAGATGAGTGCCATCTCCGCTGAGGGCAGGGTGTCCTCCTGGATGACAGACAGTGCCCAAGGACGTGGGTGCAGGGCTTTCAGAGATTGGAGATGCAGCAGCACCTCTGCCCAAAGGCAGTGCTGGCACAGGGAGGCATGTGGGTAAGAAAAGACCAGAACCTGGTCCTGGAGGCTCAGAGCCGAGTACCTGCTAAGGGGTCTGGACTTTATCCTGGAGGCTAAGGAAGGAGCTGAGCAGGCAAGGACACCATCAGAACTCTGCTCTCAGCATGTCACACTGAGGGACACTCACCTCAGCCTGCAGTGTACGTAGGTTGAGCAGGTGGAAGTCACAAGGCAGTGAGGAAGCCAGAGGATGAAATGAGCGCAGACCAGGGCCTGGGAGCTGCGTCCTGGCTACAGGCAGAGCGAGCGCCGGGGTGTTCAGGTACATGGAGGTCAGGTGGCTGAGGAGGGATGGGTAGCTGGTAGAGTGGCTATCTTGGACCTGCAAGATTGACCCGAGATATTGGTGAGGGACTGAAGCCAGGCTGAGGGGAGAGGATGAGGCAGGATAAAAGTACACCCAGGTCAGTTCCTTTGGAAAGAGCTTTCCTGGTGTGCCTGGACTCAAGGGCGTGCCTGGCTCCAGGCAAGGTTCCCCTAACCCTTCAAGTGTGGACATTTGCCATCTCACCCAACTCGGAGGGCTATTTCACTACGCCGTTTCTTTTCCACGTTTTAGTTTCTTGTTCACATAACACTATCATGAGCAACCCACTCCCATCAGCCATATCTCCCCTCACACACAGATCCACAGTGCAGGGAAGATGGCAGACAGGCAGACGCAGGCCTCACCATGGAGCACGGGCCTCCAATCCAGAGTGCTCGGGGTAATTCTGTGGCTTCATGCGTGACACCACAGCCATAGTGCCAGCCGGGCTCTCAGGCCCAGCGCTGCCGGGGCTCTGCCAGCAGGGCTACTCCTTAGCAGCTCACCTGGACGTCAGACTCACAGGCCTGGGCTGAATATTCTGGACTTCTGTCCCTGGCGTCCCCCTCCTTCCAAGCGCCCAGCATCTCTCACTTCCCTCTGCATTCCCAGGTAATGCTAAACCCTCTTCCGTCTCACCTCGGCAGTGTCCTCATAGCCACCTGCAACTTCTGCAGCCTCTGGCCTAGTTCAAGCAGCCAGCATGTCCTGCCTGAACAGCCTCACACTGTCACCCTCCTCCAGTCTCCCTTCCCACAGGTCCAACCTGCTCCCTACTGTCAGCGTGACATGCTGAGAGCAGAGTTCTGATGGTGTCCCTCCTTGCTCAGCTCCTTCCTTAGCCTCCAGGATAAGGTCCCGACCTCTTAGCAGGCACTCAAGGTGCTCTGCCACCTGCCCTGATCTCCCCCCAGCACTCTAGCCCAGCACCAGCCAAGAGGGCATTCTGCAAGGATGGAAATATGTGACACTACATGGTCTAATACAGCAGCCACTTAGCCACTTGTGGCCACTGAGTACTTGAAGTGTGGCCAGTGGAATAAGAAAGCAAATTTTTTACTTGATTTAGTAGTATTTAAATAGCCACATAGGGCTACTGGCCACCGTACTGGACAGTGTAGTTCCAGTGTAACTAAGGAACTCACTGCTGTTCCCCAGCCTGCTGTCTTTCCTGCCTCCTACCCTGTGCCCTGGTTCACATCTTCAAATCACACCCCCATTCATCAAAGCCACACCTGGGTGACACCTCCTCGACCTCAATCTCCTTAGCCCACATTATTACCTTGCTCCTCGGGATCAGTGAGACAGAGCCCTTTTCTACCTTGCATTTTTATACACATGGCTTCTCTGCCACCCCTACTCACGAGTAAACTCCTGGGAGAGTCAGCACTGTCTGCACTTATGTCCCTCTGGGTCCTCACAGTAAACCAGGTGCTCAATATCTATCTGATGCACGAGTGACTGAGCGGCGGGCTCTGTCACCTGGGCTCCGGCGCAGCTATGCCTTGCTCGTACTAGTTCCCCGCTCCCAGAGCCGACCCCTTACCTCTCGGTTACCGCTCCTGCTGCTGTGAAAGATCAAGCCCCTAAACATGGCTGCCAGTTTGGAGAAAAAGTCAGGCTGGTGGGGCAAAGAAAGCCATGAGATGAGCAGGGTTGGAGCACAGGCTTAGAGAATGCTGGGACAGGGCAGAGGAGGGCAGCACAGAGGAAGGTGGGAGATGAACATGAGGGGCACAGGCGACAGGGCGCTGCTGGGAAAGGAAGGTGCCAGGCTGCGTGAGATGGGACACAAAACGCCAGACTGCCTCCCCCAACCCCAGGAATTCAGCCCTACTCTCTCTCCCTTGTCCACCTCTAGCTACGTTCCTCGAGCCCTAGGCTGGACCCCCCAGGCCACCCCCAGGGACTAGCTAGACCTGGCTCCCTGTGTGTCAGCCCCAGGTGTTACCTCGCTGCCCACGGTTCGCCGCTCTAGCAGGAGGCGGAAACGGTTGCAGGTTCTCTTGTTGTCCTTGAGCCCTTGGCCTAGGCCCCTGTTGTCATCCTGCATTAGCCGCCGGTCCAAGATCACCTCCAGCTGGCCTGGGGAATCAAACAGTGAGTGCTGGCCTGCCCCCACCCCCAAGCAGACACTGACCTTTAGAAGGAGAATCCCAGCCACAGACCCTGAGGGAAAAGCCCAGCTGGAGAGACAGAAGCTGAATCACTCAGGAGAGGAGGTCACGGGTTCCCACAGCTGGGAGGGAACCTGAAGAGGGGCTGGTCCTGTGCAGCCTTATTTTGCAGATGAGGAAGCATGAGGCCCAGAAAGGGGCAGGCTGGCCCTGGCAGTTTACCCCCAAAGCTCTGGGATTCAGGAGTAGGGACCAGGCCTAGGGGCCCAGGCAGGAAACTGAATCAGGATGGGTTACATACAACGAAATAAACCAGAAATGAAAAACTTTGATCAACAGCCACTGATAGTGTTGCTGCATACCTCCGTAATCTGGGGCAGGTTTGCTCAGGTTGGGCAGGTTTTGTTGTGACTAAAACACAGGCTCTCCTGCCCTTGTTCTACACTGGACAGCCAGACAGCCCCAGCAGGCCAGATTCAAACTCTGACTGCCTGTGTGTTAAAAGTAGGGCTATGGAAAGGACAGCCAGATGGCAAGTCAGGCAGAGGCTCATATTAAGTGTCATCCGGGGTTGCCCTAGGAAAAAGAGATGGCACGTGACCACCTTTGCTTTCTTTTCTAGCGTATGCTTGGAGCAGCGGCTCGGTGCATGGCTGATGTGCTGGGGACAGAGGCCCCCGTGTGTGCAGGTGTTGGAGGTGGGTGCAGCTGTTCTTATACAAGATCTCGAGGGAAACCACACCAGCTGCCCTACATTCCACCGGGACATATGGCCCTATTCTCCCTTTCACCTCTCCAGTCCTTACTGACTTGCGTAGTTGCTCAGTCTTTTTACCCAGAACAATCACAGAAAGATGTCTGAAAATCCTAAAATGGATCCCTTGTATAGAAGACAGTCATTTTTTCATACACCACATCCCAGAGGGGTAGAGGAGAAAATCCAGTCAGGGATATTGGGCTGCTGTTAGGAGTCATGACATAGATGGACCAGGGGCTGCTACTGGCAGAGAAAGGCACGCTCCTCCCAGCAGGGAGTCAGGCCCCTGCACTCACCAGCCATCAGACCACGCCTAGCCTTGACTAGGTGCTCTCGACTCAGCCCTTCGCAAGGGCTCTTCCCAGAGATAGATCTCAAGGGCCTCAGATGCCACCAAGTGCAAACTGTTCATTTTGCTCTGAGGATATGGGGGCCACACAGAGATTGCCAACATGACCAGCTGCCTGGGTCTGACTCCAGGCCAGTGCTCCCAATGCCCATTTTGATTCTTTTTTTTTTTTTTTTTTTTGAGACAGAGTCTCGCTTTGTCACCCAGGCTAGAGTGCAGTGGCCGGATCTCAGCTCACTGCAAGCTCCGCCTCCCAGGTTCACGCCATTCTCCTGCCTCAGCCTCCCACGTGGCTGGGACTACAGGCGCCCGCCACCTCGCCCGGCTAGTTTTTTGTATGTTTTAGTAGAGACGGCGTTTCACCGTGTTAGCCAGGATGGTCTCGATCTCCTGACCTCATGATCCGCCCGTCTCAGCCTCCCAAAGTGCTGGGATTACAGGCTTGAGCCACCGCGCCCGGCCACCCATTTTGATTCTTAAGAACATCAGTCTTGGCCGGGCACGGTGGCTCACACCTGTAATCCCAGCACTTTGATAGACTGAGGCAGGCAGATCACAAGGTCAGGAGTTCAAGACCAGCCTGGCCAGCATGGTGAAACCCCATCTCTACTAAAAATACAAAAATTAGCTGGGCATGGTGGTGGGCGCCTGTAATCTCAGCTACTCAGCAGGCTGAGGCAGGAGAATCGCTTCAAACCGGAAGGTGGAGGTTGCAGTGAGCGGAGATCGCACCACTGCACCCCAGCCTGGGCAAAAGAGTGAAACTCCATCTCAAAAAAAAAAAAATGTCAGTCTCTCTTTCAATGATCACTAGTAGGAAAACAGTATCTATT
This sequence comes from Theropithecus gelada, assembly GCF_003255815.1. Lineage (NCBI taxonomy): Eukaryota > Metazoa > Chordata > Mammalia > Primates > Cercopithecidae > Theropithecus > Theropithecus gelada. The sequence goes on from NC_037675.1 coordinate 4,229,601, forward strand.
TCTCTCATTTCCTTAATATTTCATAACACTGAGTGCACTTTACAAGCTGTCCCTACTCTCATCCCTGCCCAGAAGAGGGTTGTACACCTCAGCTGAGAATCACTGTTCAATATCCTGATGCTTCTTGCCTTTTTTTTTCAGACTGGGTCTTTCTCTGTCACCAGGCTACAGTGCAGTGGCACAATCTTGGCTCACTGTAGCCTCCAACTCCCAGGCTCAAGCAATCCTCTCATCTCAAGTCTCCTGAGTAGCTGGGACTATAGGCACGTGTTACCACATCCAGCTAATTTAAAATTTTTTTTTGTAGAGCCTAGGTCTCGCTTTGCTGCCCAGGCTGGTCTCAAAACTCCTGGCCTTCTGCCTTGGCCTCCCAAAGCGCTGGGATTACAGGAGTGAACCCCTGCGCCTAGCTTTGCTTTTTGACATTTTTTTTTCTTTTTTTGGCCCCAAGAGTCATAACCCTGACAGTTCTTCAGGGGATCCAGTAGGACACTCCACCCAGTTGCCTATACTGCTGCCTCCATCAGGGGACAGGGGGACAGCAGGTGCCTGCCTCATGTGCCAAGAGCTCTGAATGGCTCGCCCCCTCTCCAAGCATGGAGGTGATGCAGACCAGAAAGAGGCAAGGGAGGCAAACAGAGAGGGGAGCCCTTGAGGGTGGGGATGGGCTTCTTTTTGTCTGATACCTTCTGCAGAACTCTGGGCCCTACTCACCATCTTTGAGGCTAGAGACACCCAGGGCCTGGGCAGTGTGCAGTGTGAGGCGCTTATGTGCATCCTGGATATAGGCCATGACTGGCATGGGATAGAAGTTGGCCTGGAGGGGGAGCTTCTTCAGATACCGTCGGGGCTGCACCTGTGGGGGCAAGGTCAGCAGATCAAGGGCACCAGGTGGGCCCCAAGCAGACCCCAGATGGAAGGAGTCCCTGATCACTCTCGCCTCTTCATTCCTCTTTCTCCATCAGGACAGATCATCCCCCAGGGCCTGTGATAGGGTCAAAAGCACAGTCCAAGTTCTACTCTGTGGGGTCTCCGAGACCCAGGCCCAGGAGTCACCTGAAAGCCATTGAGGTCTGTGAAGAAGATACCCTGGCTGTCGATGTCTGTATGGATGCGCAGGGCCAGCTCCTTGTTGATGTAGTCCCGGATGTCCACCAGGGATGATATGTCCAGAGACAGCCCCTCCACCCCTGGGCACAGGAACAAAGTGGTGGCATGGAGAGGTGTGAGGCTGAACCACAGCTAAGAGGCTGGGCTGGGGGATCAGAGCCGAGCTGGGGAGAGGCTCTGTCCACCCTCCCAAGAAATTCCCAGAGCATTTCTGGATGACTTTTTCTCCAAGAGAATGGAGCATCCCTGTCTCAAATGATATGGAACAGAGGTATGAACAGAGAAGCAGCAGAAGGAAGAACACGCCACAGCTGTAGAGCCCACACCTCCTTCCAGATAATTCCTCATGGGTGGGGCTCACCTGGCAGATTGTAAAGCCGGACCACCTGGTGAACATGCTCGTAGTATGCAACCACCTCTGAGAAGAAAGGGCCTTCAGTGACATGCAGCACAGGGGGCTCCTTGGGGACATAGGGCTGGGGAAAGAGCAGACTGCTATTGAAACTATGGCACAGAGGGCAAAGCAGGGAGGTGCCAGCCCAGGGCTGGGCAAGAGAGCACCTATTCCTAGATACCCCTGGGCTGAACAGGAAAGACAAGGCCCCTGGCAGGCAGCAATAAACCTGTGGGAAGGCCTGTGCCCCCTCCTGCCCTCCCTGCTGGTGAGACCTCCCAGGGCCTGCCAGGTTGTTCAAGGCATATTTAGCATACCTTGGCCTCGCCATCGGGCAGGAAGAGGTAGGCTCCACTCTTGTCTTTGGACGTACGGGTGCCATAGACTAGGAATTCCATGTCCACCTGCTGCTCCTGCTCCTCATCCACCCTTCGGATGCTCTGCCAAAAAACACAGCCCTGACCCCTGGCCCCACACCAGCATGTCAGGCCTGCCTCCTGGGAGGACATGGACTAGCTTCCCCAAGGAGCCACGCCCAGCTTCCCCATGCTGTCAGGCTGGAGCTGAGATGTCCCAGGCCTGGGTCCACTGTGGGTCAGGTGGCAGAATGCTCAAAGGGCCGGGAGGCCACTCTGCACAGTGCCACCACCACACACGCCCTGCTCTGGCCCCTGGCCCTTCCCCACCACCCTGGCCTTTTACCTTGAGGAGCCCAGTAAGGCCTGAGAACCAGACCTGCATGTAGCGGTTGCTGAGGGCGAAGTCACTGCTGCCAGAGTCAATGACGCGGAGAGGGAACGCTTCATGCCTGCTGACAGACAGCTGCCGGCCGTGCAGGTAGACACGCATAGAGGAGGGCAGCGTGCGGTGCCCATCCAGGCCCAGCTGTAGCTGCAGCACGCCCAGGCCCAGGGCTGGCAGGCGGACAGGCACAGACACCTGTGGGCACAGGAGGGGTGAGGAAGTGGGGGCATGGCATTCGCCACAGGGGTGCTGGGGCATTTGCTTACTAACAGAGGGCGTGAGCAAGTCCCTGTACCCACTGGGGCCTCTGCCCCACCTCCAAAGTGGAGGTGATATGATTTGCCCTTTCTTCCTCTTCAGACGTTATGATTCTCAAGTGATATTTGAAAAAGTATGAAGTGGTAACCACACATTAAGCTTTCGATATACATCGATTGACTGAATGATGGGGCATTATAACTGCTATTTTTACTATTACTATTACCATACCAACCTTCCCTTTCTTTTCAAGGACAGACTCAAATCCCAAGAGTACCTGTCTGCTGGACAACCCCCTTCCCAGCACACCTGTCCTCAGCCTGGGGAGTAAGCAGGGCCACAAGCAGGAGGGTGGGAAGCTGACGTCGCCAGGCAGGGAGGGGCCCACGATGGGCAGAGGGCCAGGCTCACCTGACGAGCCCGCACCTCACCTGGTAGACATCAGGGACCACCTCGGTGGCAGAGCTCCAGTGTGCGCTGATCTGCACGGCCAGGGGCTGACCCTCCTCCGAAAGGACGCGTACACGGGGCGAGTTGACCAGCAGGGACACCATGCTGAACCGCTCCTGTTCCAGCGGGTTGAATAGCACCACAAACCTGTGCATAGAAGGTGGGCTGACCCAGGAGGCCACTACTTCCGGTCAGGGCAAGCACCCTGCAGTGGTTCAGCACACACTGGGGCAGAGGGGCCTGAGAGCCAGGGAATGGCTCTGCCTCTCTGCACCTGGTGTAGTCCAGCTTACCTGGGCGAGGAATCCAGCTGGATCACCGTGCGCTCTGGCAGGGCATCGTGACTTAAGCGAGTGTCGTCCTGGAATTCAGTGGGCCAGAAGGGAAGAACCGTCATGGGCTCAGCCTCCTCCTACCCCGCCTGCCCCGGGTGCGGACCAGCAGTTGCACTGGGCACAGAACTCATTCAGGTGGGGAAGGAAAAAGAGGAGTGGCACCCTCATCCAGTAGCTCTTGGGATGCCACCTGCACAACCCGAAGGTCCCCATGCAGACCCAGGAGGGGCTCACCACTTGGAGGAAGGGTGCCTCAGGGTCAAAGTGGTAGGTCTCCTTGTCCCCCAGCACCAGATAGTGAGCTGCATGAATGATGACCTGCTTCAGGTTGACAAGGGAGCGCAGAAGCCTGTGGATGGTGCAGGAGAGGGAAGGAGAGATGATCATAGGGAAGCCGTCTGCTTTGTCAGCAGGACAAGCCCTAGGCCGACCTATCCCCTGACCACCCAACATCCCTTCTTTGGGACAGTGAGCGGGGGACCTGACAAGGGAGAAGAGAAGACTCCCACCTGACCCCATAGTCCACCACCACGGCCTCCTTGGCAGTGCCAGTGATGGCGTCGTGATGCTGGAAGAGCCCCAATGTGCGCCGAGCTTCCGTCAGGAGGGTGAAGTCAGACAGCGGGTACCGGCCAGCCAGGCCAGAGTGGCGGGAGTGAGCTGCAGCCAGGCTGTACAGAACCTCTGCCCCCCTGCCCAGAGAGAGAAGTTAGCTGCCAGCCTGCACCACTCCCCAGGGCCCACCCACGCTCTGCCAGTCCAGCCTCCTTCCTTCCCACCCCTTCTCTACCTGCCCTGGCCTCTGGGCCTAGCTATTCCCTTCTGAGCCGATCCAGCCCCTCCTTAAATCCCACAGGCTGACCCTCCCCCTCCAGCCTGGAAGCGGGGACAGGGTCTCACCGCAGGTGGGCTTCCAGGACTCGGTCTAAGCTCTTGTAGAAGGGCCGGGAAGTGTAATAGCCTGTCCAGTAATGATCCTCCCGGTCCGCATAGGAGAAGAAATCCCCGCTCAGCACAGGAAACCCTGGAGGCCGGGCCCCTGGCTCCACCCCTGTCCTCTTGTACAGGGCATCAAAATAGTCAGAAAGAGTGCCAAACTGGGCCTGTGGGAACCCCAAAAACCCACTCCCATCAGTTCTAGAGCCTCTTGGAAATTGTGGCCACAGTGCTGCAGTCAGGGGTGAGGCAGGGGCTCTGGCCTCAGAAGCAGGAACTGTATATCCTGCCATTCTGGACTTAACAGAAGTGGGGGAGCCTGAAAATTAATTCTGACACAAAAGAGGCACCTTGCCCAAGAGTTGGGAAGGAACCCCTGCTTTGGAGTTGGGAACCCAGGGCACGGTCTCACAGGAAGGGGTGGGCTGCAGCACTGCGAGGTCCCCTCCCCAGACAAGTTCCCCTCACACCTGTACATGGAGGTTAGGCCTGCTGTTGAAGAAGTCAAAGAGCCGCTGGTAGTTGAAGAACTGGGCATCCCACTCCTGGGGCTTGTCATATCGGAAGTCATCTCCAAGAGGCACGAGGAGGACGTTGCTTCGGAACAGCCGGGACTTCTTCCGGTATTGGTCCAGGAGCAGGGCTGCCCTGCGGCAGGAAAAAAACATGGGCCCAACATGAAGTGTCATCAGTAAAAGAGCGCCACGCACAGCCATCCCACCAGCAAGCCCCTGGAAGACATCCCGTCCATCAAGGAGTGGTTCAGCGCAGATGGACACCTCCTGCACACGAATACCAGCCCCAGGGAAATCCAGTGTTCTCTGGGCAGTTCTGACAGCCGGAATGTTGTTTTTTATGCTTAGGCTGTTGAGATCTTTTGGGATCCTTGTTCTGACACTCCCGCCTCATTTTGCCCACAAGTTAGTGATGCAGCACCAGAGTTAAGAGTCTGGATCCCGGAGCCACATCACACCAGCTCCGCAAGTACTAGCTGAGTGACCGTGGGCAAGTAACCTCTCTGAGCCTCCGTGTCTGGCAAAATAAGGATAACATCAGTAGGTACCCATATAATGTTATGAGAATTAAAATGGATTGAATGGGCTGAGCGCAGTGGCTCACGCCTGTAATCCCAGCATTTTGGGCGACCAACGCAGGCGGATCACCCGAGGTCAGGAATTCAAGACCAGCCTGGCCAACATGGTGAAATCCCATGTCTACTAAAAATACAAAAATCAGCCAGGTGTGGTGGCGCACACCTGCAATCCCAGCTACTTGGGAGGCTGAGGCAGGAGAACCACTTGAACCCAGGAGGTGGAGGTTGCAGTGAGCCGAAATCACACCACCACACTCCAGCCCGGGGGACAGAAACTCCATCTCAAAAAAAAATAAATAAATAAAAATTAAATGAATGGAATGAATATTTGTTAAACACTTAGAACAGTGCCTGGTACATAATAGGAACTATACATAAACATTTATTTTCTTTTCATCCAAATTATTGGCAAAATCAGAGGAAAAACAGCCCTGTGGCATATCAGCAGAAGCCCTTTCCTGCTTTAATTGGCATGTTATAAATATCACAACCCAAAGAGTCAACTAATCTACTTAGCGGCGCTGACCCAGCTTGTACTTTTCTACTTTGTTCTTGTGAGAGGATTCCTCAAATACTACTTTCCCCTAACTTATCAGTCTAGTAAGCCTTTCAAAGGAGAAAATGATTACCTTTCAGGGCCTGTTCTTACAAACCCAGGCCAGCCTCACTGATCACAACTGCCGCTTTAAGAAACATCATGCCTTCATAGCCCTAGACTCTTGCCTGGAATCAGCATTTAGACTTCTGGAAACAAAAGACCACTCTATTTCCCTTTTGGTCACGTGTTTCAACTCTTGGACATCAGGGAGAAATCAGAGCATTGCAACATAAAAACCAGTCCAACTTGTTGTACTCTTAAGGTTCTGACTAAATTGCCGTTTGGATCAACTCTTCACCAACACTTTCGCCTGGGCCCTGATTTCAACAAGAGTGATATCTTTAGGGGTCCCTAAATTTTCTCAAAGGGGACAGGTCTGTTTTCTCAGAGGCTGGAGGCTATCTTGCGGGACTGAATATGGATCTGAACAGGATTCTCGTGGTTGACTTAAAGCCAAGTCAGAACACTGGCACTAAGTGAAGACACAAGAGCCTGAAATTTGTAAGCTACAATGCCTAACAAGGGAATCATTCACCTCTAAGCTGTCACCTTGCCCTGGCAGTTTGTTAGAGCACCAAAAAGTACTCATGTGAGAAAATAAAAGTATTCTGTGAAAGGTGGTTGCTAGAGCCATTCGTTTTTCAGGAGACTTAGTAAGGAGCTGCTGCAGATGCTGTGAGCCTCAACTCACCATCTGAGCCCACCCTCCATGTGGCATGGCCCAGACCAGAGCCAGGCCTCCTGATTCCTCTGTGAAGTGAAAGGGCTGGAAGCAGATACCTCTCTGCCACATTGGCCTCTGTAATGGCCCGGGGTGGCACCTTCCAAGGGCAGTTGATGCGCCCACCAGGCAGGCGTTTGAAATCAAATTGGCAGCAGATCTTGGGATCCGGGCCACAGGTATGGGGGACGTCATAGCTGTAGAAGGGCATCATGTGACAGAAGATGTCTGTGCTGGAGTCCGAGTCTGCAGAAGACACACCGCATGGTCAACGCCAGCAGGCAGCCTTTGGATGTCAGGAGGGCAAGGATCTGCTTGGGCAAAAAGCAGCCTTGATAGACCATGAGGCTGTAACTGGACCTAGGGCCGGAGAGAGTGTGTAGGCCAGGGGGAAAGACATGAGGCGCTCCTTCAGGGGATGGGCACACAGCGCACACTGAAGCCCTTGGGACAGCAGGCCCTGTAGAGGCCAGAGGTCAATGTGACCCTCCCCTAACCAGAGGGTGGGACCATTTCTGGCAGTCCACACCAGTGCCTACAAGTCTGCTCTGAAGAACAGTGGGGGTCTTAGTTCTGATATCCCTGCTCTTCCCCAGTGAAGACTATGCTGCGTTGACCCCCTCTACCCTACCTGGCCTTACCCCATGTCTGCCTCCACATGAACTCTAGGCTGTGGGTGGCAGCAAAGTGCTTCTTGATGGCATAGTGCACTCTCTGAATCAGCATGCTGGTGAGGTTGGCACGGCGCAGCAGGTAAGGCATGGTGGAGCTGTGTCCAAAGGGGTCCACTGCCCAGCCAGAGCGGGGGGTTGCACCTGGGTAGGGCATGGAAGCCAGAGAGGCCCTGAACACACCTCAGGGCCTGGTCTCTCAGCCTCCCAGGTGCTGGGACCCCAGCTCTTGTCTTGGTAGTCAGTGGACAGATTACATCACACCAGGCCCACATGATGGGATCTGTCTAGAAAGGAACCACCCCCTGCTGATCCCTGTGCCTTACAGCCCCCTGCCATAGCACTGTGGGCCCAGTCCAGGGGGCAGACCCCCATGCCTGGGCCTGGACTCACCAAGATTTCTCTCCAGCCACTGGTGTCCTTCAATGAGCTGGTCAATCAATGCAAAGTAGTGGGAGTTGGCCTCATCCGGCATCACCCAGCCTCCTGTCGCAATCTCCAGCTGCCCGTTTCCCACCAGCCTATAGTTAAGGACTCACACTCAAGATGGAGCAGGACGCTTTGTCCAGGCCTGGCAACAAGAAATTGTCAGGGCCTGTGTGCACTGGCCTCACTGAACCAGTTCTCCCAAGCCCAGGACCAAGAGAACATACACTTGCCCTCCTTTCCTTGCAGCCAACCTCCCTGCTGTTCTGGCCCCGCTTATCTCAGAACCTCTATCTGTTCTTGCCTTCCCTCCCTCCACCATCACTCATCTCTGCCACAGCTCCCTGGGCCTCTCCCTGCCACCTTGGCACCCACAGCTTAAGGTAAGACCCATCCACCCAGCCTAGGGCTCAGACGATGCCCTCCCACGCCTCTCCGCCTGGCACTGGCCTTCGGACTGCCGCTCTCTTTTGGGCATTGATGTTGTCCCACCACTTGGCAAAGAAGGAGACCTCTGCCCAGAGGAAGCGCCGCCGGGGGTCCTCCTGCAGCTTAGACACCATGCTATTGAGGATGTGTTGGGTCTGCTCTGTGTAGTACTTGTCAAAGGTCTTGATCCAGCCTAGGGAGCCAATGTAAGATCCCCTGAGGATGCCACCATCTTCTTCGACATCCCTCCCTTGCACTGGCCATCAGAAATCCCACTCCACACTCCAGCTCCCAGGAGTCTGCGGGGCCCTCACCTGGGTCATTGTGAGAGTGGGGCACCACAAACACCTGCAGGTCTTCAGCATCCCAGTCGTGCGGGTCATAGGAGATGTCGAAACCTTGCCTCCACACGCCACCATCCACATTGTCAAACGGCAACTCCTCCGACACAGTGAGCATCTGCCAGGTGAATTGCAGCTCAGTGCCCCAATTGTGGCCACTGTACATCCCTGCCAGCTCTGACTCTTACCTGCAGCTCTGGCTTCTGGCCCCGGCCCCCCAAAGCAAACTGGCAGTCCTGGGGGGAGATGGAGAAGAAGCTGGGCCGGGGCTCCGGTGGCACCACCCAGGAGCCATTGACCGTGTAGTAGGGCAGCATGGCGGGCGGGCCCTCTGCATTGGCTGTCAGCTCCAGCACGGAGTCCTTGATATGGCTGATAATCTCATGGTTCTCCTCCAAAAGCTGCTCCAGCTGCTCAATGCGGTTCTGCAGCACAGAAATTTGGCTCTGCCAAAAAACCAAAAAGCAATCACACACAGCTCCTTATGCCACAGGGAGGGTCTCTGCTTGGAGTTCACCAGCTGAGGTCTAACTACAATTCTTCCCTCATCAGTTAAAGCCAGACCATGAGCCTACAGGGATAGATTATACCATTCAGACAAAGGGAGCTGTGCACCTCACCACTGAGGACTACACTCCACTTGGGTTGGGAGAACCTTCACTGTCTAGCCCAGGGCAAAGATTTCCTTTCACATACCTGTTCTCAACAATCAGTGTTGTCTGTGCTAAGGATTTCAGTGGGGCTTAATGGCAAAGAATGCTGCAATCAATTAGCAATGTCTGCCAAGAATTCAAGAGGGGCTGGGCACAGTGGCTCACACCTGTAATCCCAGCACTTTGGGAGGCCAAGGCAGGTGGATCACCTGAGGTCAGGAGTTCAAGACCAACCTGGCCAACATGGCGAAACCTCATCTGTACTAAAAATACAAAAAGTAGCCAGGCATGGTGGCAGGCTCCTGTAGTCCCAGCTACTCAGAGGCTGAGGCAGGAGAATCACTTGAACCAGGGAGGCAGAGGTTGCAGTGAGCCAAGATTGCGCCACTACACTCAAGGCTCGGAGACAGAGCGAGACTCTGCCTCAAAAAGAAAAGAAAAGAAAAGAATTCAGGAGAACAGAGCAACAATACTCATTGCCATTGACATTTTTTTTCTTCCTTCCTTCTTTTCGCCATCACTGTTTTCAGCTGAGGTTTCTACAAAACCTGACTATTGCTCCTGTCCTGTACTGACATTACCCTCCAGCGAGGTGGTGGGGGGTGTCGGCGGGGGGAGGGGGGTGGGCAATACCCTGAACCCAGGTGACTTGTATACGAAGAAATTAGCAACCAGGCACGACTCACCCGGGGGAAGTTCCCACCATTCTGGTGTCGAGTGGGATCATGCTGCACTCGGTCCAGCATGAGGTAGAGCGAGAAGACTGCCACACAGAAGATAGCAGCCCCACACACTGTCACCTGCTTTTTCAGCTTCATACTGGCCTCCACATACACCTGGCAGGAAGGACACCATCTGTACCTCCAGCATGCAAAATCCCCATGGCAGTCTTTCCACCAAATGCCCCAGTGAGTTCCTAAGGGCTGTTCCCAAGGAACACCCATTTGCCTGGCTCTAATAAAAAGCCAGCTTTGAAATGCCAAAACCCAACACCAGTTGGGGATCCTGACCCAGCCTTGATTTTATTGTCTTGCTGAGACTCAGAGCACAAGTAGCACATCTGGGGCTGGCCCCACCTGGTCCTGGTAGCAGCTCTGCCCCTAGGGTGGAGAGGACGTTCTCCTTTGGCTGGTGCTGTGAAAAATGGGCCCAGGATGAGAGACCCAGCTCTGACTGGAGTGTGCCACACAAGCTCCTGATTACAACAGCTTCCCTGCCTAGATAGGAGGTGCCTGTTCAGGCTCCTCGGCCATGTGCTTCTAGTTTCAGGTGAATAAGCTGGTTTCTATTTTGTTTGATTTAAAAGTTTAGCCAGAACCCAAAGAGACTAATAGGAAAGTCTTTCTCAGTGCCCTTTAGGGTCAAACTGGCACTCACCAGAAACAGCGCCTGGCACAAATCCTTTCTCAGAAACACAGAATGCATTTCTTTCTAATAAAGAAGAAAGATGCTTGTGTTTCTAGCATAAAGCAAGCCCTATGTGTTCTCCCTGTTCGTATACTGATTCCTGCAGTGGGAAACTTCCAGCCGCGGTTTGCAGAGCACTTAGGGGACCCCTAGGAAGCCTACAGTGATGCCGAAGGCCCCCTGGGAAGGGAGAGACCGGGTCCAGTGCTCGGTTGCGAGGCAACTTCAGGGGACCCGTGCCCCCAGCCGCCACCGCCCTCAGGCCCCGCTTGCCTGCTCAGGAGGAGGGAGGACGCTAACTGCCGAGCCGAGCGTGGGCGGGACGGCGCTCCGGAGTCTGCTCCGCGGGCCCTGGGGCCGAGGAGCTCTGTCGCCTCTGCGTTGTGCCCTACTTAGCGCGATCTGATTCTGCTCGGGAGCCTTCGGGCAATATTTTTAGCCGTTAGAGACTGGGTCCAGGCCAGTGTGGGTGGAGCTGGGGAGAGAGTTGGATCACAGAGGACAGGCACCTGCCGCCGCGTCTCTGGCCGCCCGCGCGCCGGCCCGGCTGCCTCCCCACCCGCCCCGACTCCGTCGGCCCCGGGGACCGCAGAGACAGGAGCCCGGTCCGGGCCTCAGGCCGCCTCCAACCCCCTCCCGGCCCCTCTGACGCCGCAGCGCCGATCGCGCTCCCGCCGCCGGAGCCGGAGCCCGGCCTCGGTCGGGGCAGCCAGAGCCCTCCCCCGCGCGCACCCGGCCCGTTACCGTCAGCGCCCGGCCTCCGAGCCGCTCCGGGCGCCGTCGGCCGAGCTGCCGGTCCTCACATGCCCGGGGGCGGCGGCCCGCGCGCAGGCAGCAGCGCAGGCAGCGGCGCAGGCAGCGACGCAGGCGAAGGCGGGTGCCCGCCCACCCGTAGCCCTCTGCTCCGCGCGCCTCAGCCGCGCTGCCGCTGGACCCAGGGCCGCCGGCGCGCTCCGCTGCGCCCGCCCCGCGCGGGTCCGCCAGCCTCTGAGGCTGCTAGGCAGAGCAGCGTGCGGGGCGGGGATAACCGCGCCGCCCGCCCCGGCCTGCGTGCGCCCGGCTGAGCTGACAGGAGCTCGGGCTTCCCGGGCCCGCTCCGCTGGGCCGCAGTGCGCAGCCGCAGCAGCCCGGGCCGGGCCTGGCGAGCTGCGAAACCTCAGAAGGGACGCGCGACTGAATTTTTTCGGAATCCTACCTGAGTAAGCACATTGTCGGGCAGTGGTCGAAACGCCAGCCTCCGTCTCGGCAGCCGCCTAGCGGGGTGCGTTCTCCGCGGCCTCACCCCGCTCCGACCCAGGTAGCCTTAGGTTTCTGTCGTTGAGCCTCTCGGGCAAAGGGGTGCTGCCTCCTGTTGGTACAGCGCGTTCCTCGAGTCCCTTTCCTTTCCCTGCCTGCTCTATGTTTCCTGCCAGCGCGTGAACACGACACAGACTTTTCTTGGTTGTTTCCCTTTTACTGGGCATCTAGGTTGTTGACAGTTTTTCAGTGTAATCCATACTGCCCTGAACATCTCCATGAATTCCACATTTTTCTTCTTTTTAAGTTATATATAACTTATGATCTGAATGTGATCCCCCAAATTCATGTTGAAATCTAACCCCTCAAGGTGATGATGGTATTAGGAGGTGGGCCTTTGGGGGTGAACAGAGTTTGAAGGGAGAGCTCTCATGAATGGGATTAGTGCCGGTATGAAATGACCCGAGAGTCGGCTCCTTCCACCACATGAGAACACAGCTAGAAGGCACACTGTCTGTGCACCACAGGCAGGCCCTCACCCGACACTGAATCAGCTTGTGCCTTATCATGGACTTCCCAGCCTCCAAAACTGTGAGAAAATAAATTTCTGTTGTTAATAAACTACCTACTTTATGGTATTTTGTCCTAACAGCCCAAACAGATTAAGACGTTATTTTATGATGAATTTGCAACAATGAAGTTACCCGGGCAAAAGATAAGGACAGAAATGACTGATGACACTATTGCTCCCCCAAAACTGTACCAGTTTACACCATCAATAACAAACTGTTGGATATTGCTTAAACAATGTTTTAGTTGATTAATCAGATATACAATGCCATCTCATTTTTAAAAATTTTCCTTTAAGTTCTGGGATACATGTGCAGAACATGCAGGTTTGTTACACAGGTATACATGTGCCATGGTGGTTTGCTGCACCCATCAACCCATCATCTAGGTTTTAAGCCCCACATACATTAGGTGCTCTCCCTCACCTTGCCCCCAACCCCCGACAGGCTCCGGTGTGTGATGTTCCCCTCTCTGCGTCCATGTGTTCTCATTGTTAACTTCCACTTATGAGTGAGAACATGTGGTGTTTGGTTTTCTGTTCCTGTGTTAGTTTGCTGAGAATGATGAATGCCATCTCTTATTTAACGACCATTTGTTTTTTTTTTGAGACAAGATACTGTTTGCCAGGCTGGAGTGCAGTGGCACCATCTCAGCTCACTGCAGCCTTGACCTCCAGGACTCAAGCCATCCTCCCACTTCAACCTCCTGAGTAGCTGAGAGTTACAGGCATGTGCCACTACACCCAGCTAATTTTTTGATTTTTAAATTTTTTTTATTTTTATTTTTTGAGACGGGGTTTCATTCTTGTTGCCCAGGCTGGAGTGCAATGGTGCGATCTTGGCTCACTGCAGCCTCCTCCTCGCAGGTTCAAGCGATTCTCCTGCCTCAGCCCCCCAAATAGCTGGGACTATAGGCACACACCATCATACCTGGCTAATTTTGTGTTTTTGGTAGAGACAGGGTTTCACCATGTTCTCCAGGCTGGTCTCGAACTCCTGACCTCAGGTGATCCACTTGCCTCGGCCTCCCAAAGTGCTGGGATTACAGGCGTGAGTCACCGCGCCCGGCCCTACTTTTTTGATTTTTTGTAGAGTGGGGGTCTCACTGTGTTGCCCAGGCTGGTCTCCAGCTCCTGGACTCAAGCGATCCTCCCACTTTGGCCTTCCAAAGTTCCAGGATTACAGGTATGAGCCACAGTGCCCAGCTTTTTTTTTTTTTTTTTTTTTTTTGACAGGCTCTTGTCTGTCACTCAGGCTGGAGTGCAGTGGTGTGATCATGGTTCACTGCAGCCTTGAACTCCTGGCCTTGATCCTCCTGCCTCAGCTTCCCAAAGTGCTGTGATTACAGGGATGAGCCACTGCACTCGACTGCCATTTCTTTTATCACCATCAGGAACAGCTTTCCAGGTTTGTTTACTCACTGGATTGCCTGTTATTAGGGTGTTAGACCTAGACTGGGCTCATCATCCTCTTTGTCTTTTCATGGGGAGATTTATTTTCCAGCCCTTCTATTGAACTTTCCATTTTGGTGATAATTATTTTTTTTTTTTTGAGACAAAGTCTCACTGTGTCACTTAGGCTGAAGAGCAGCGGTGCGATCTCAGCTCACTGCAGCCTCTGCCTCCAAGGTTCAAGTGATTCTCGTGCCTCAGCCTCCTGAGTAGCTGGGATTTTAAGCGCACACCACCATGCCCGGCTAATTTTTGTATTTTTAGTAGAGACAGGGTTTCACCATGTTGGCCAGGCTGGTCTTGAACTCCTGACCTCAGGTGATCTGCCCACCTCGGCCTCCCAAAGTACTGGGATTACAGGTGTGAGCCACCGCACTCAGCCTCATTTTGGTGATAATCTTAATTTTCTTTTTTCTTTTGAGATGGAGTTTCACTCTTGTTGCCCAGGCTGGAGTGCAATGGCACGATCTCAGCTCACCGCAACCTCTGCCTCTGGGTTCAAGCGATTCTCCTGCCTCAGCCTCCCAAGTAGCTGGGATTATAGGCATCTGCCACCAAGCCCGGCTAATTTTGTACTTTTAATAGGGATGGGGTTTCTCCATGTTGGTTGGGCTCATCTCGAACTCCCAACCTCAGGTGATCTGCCCATCTCAGCCTCCCAAAGTGCTGGGATTACAGACATGAGCCACTGTGCCCGGCCTGATAATCTCAGTTTTCAAGAATTCTTGTTTGTTCTCTGGTGGTTCTTTTTTAAAAACTGAGGTACAGTTTACACTAGGTGGCACAAATCTTAAGTGTACAGCTTGATGAGTTTTGATAAATACATACACAAGCACAATCACCACCCAGATCAAAATGCAGGACATTCCCATCTACCCAAAAGGTTCCCCTGTGTCAAGTGGTCAAGCAGTCCCTAAGCACAGCATAGTGGTTGTCATACTGTCGTCCAGCTTTGCCTATGTGGCCCATGTAGAGACGTACATGGTTGTAAGGGCACCATGGTGAACCTTTTCCCCTACATCTTCTCACACCTTTCCATCAGTACCCTCCAGACATAAGCACTGCTTTGACTTCTCTGTAACTTAGTTTTGCCTGTTCTTGAACTTCATAAAATAGAATAATAAGTATGTACTCCTTCATGTATGGCTTCTTTACTCAATATGTCTTTTTTTTTTTTTTGAGACAGTCTTGCTGTCACCCAAGCTGGAGCGCAGTGGTACGATCTCAGCTTACTGCAACCTCTGCCTCCTGGGTTCAAGTGATTCTCATGCCTTGGCCTCCTAAGTAGCTGGGATTACAGGCACGTGCCACTACACCCATTAATTTTTGTATTTTTATTAGAGACAGGGGTTCACCATGTTGGCCAGGCTGGTCTCGAACTCCTGGCATCAAGTGATTTACCCACCTTGGCCTCCCAAAGTGCTGGGGTTATAGGCATGAGCCACTGTGCCCAGCCATATGTCTTTGACATTCATCAATGTTGGTGCATATATTAGTGTTTTGTTTTGTTTTTATTGCTGTATATATGTTTGTGTCATTTTCTGCTTGTTCTGGACCTAAGTTTTCTCTCCACTTCTTCTGTAACTTGAATTACTCATATGGTCCCATGTTTCTTAGCTTCCATTCTTTTTTTTCCTCTCTGTACTTCAGTTTAGGTACCTCCTATTAACCTATCAAGTTCACTAATTCTGTTTTCTGATACAACTAATTTCTAACTGCGATTGTGATTTTATCCTTTACTTCTATCAATGTTTATAAAATCCATCCAATGAGTTTGTAATTTCAGAGGTGTTTTTCAGTTCAATAGGCTCTTTTCATTCTCTTTTAATAGATTCCAATTCTGTTGACATTCTGTACATTCGTTTCTTTTTGTCCATCTTCTTCTCTATTTGACATATTAACCATAGTTATTTAAAAATCTTTGCCAGTTCCAATATCTGGATCATCTGTGGGTCTGGTTTTATTGTTTATTTTTTTCTCTTGTGTATTAGCCCCATATTGCTCCATTTTTTTGCATGCTTTATGATTTTTAATTGTATGTCACATATTGGGTATAAAAGGAAAGGGGCTTCAAATCTTGTTATTCCCTATAGGAGCTAGTCACCTCGATGCAATTAAGTACTAAACTGGGGCCGGGCGCGGTGGCTCAAGCCTGTAATCCCAGCACTTTGGGAGGCCGAGACGGGCGGATCACGAGGTCAGGAGATCGAGACCATACTGGCTAACACAGTGAAACCCCGTCTCTACTAAAAAATACAAAAACTTAGCCGGGCGAGGTGGCAGGCGCCTGTAGTCCCAGCTACTCGGGAGGCTGAGGCAGGAGAATGGCGTAAACCCGGGAGGCGGAGCTTGCAGTGAGCTGAGATCCGGCCACTGCACTCCAGCCCGGGCGACAGAGCGAGACTCTGTCTCAAAAAAAAAAAAAAAAAAAAAAAAGTACTAAACTGGGTTGGGGCAGTGTTGTCGTTCCAGTAAAACTCAATCCCCTCCTGGTTGTCCTTGTTCCTTAGGAATGACCCTCTTGATTTTGGATTGAAAGACTGGTCAGTCTCTGTCTCTCAGATCTTAAAGTTCTGCTCATCAGAGATTTATAGGGAGCTCTTTAGCTTCCCAACCCACACAGGTGCAAAACCTGGCAAATACCTTATGCTGGGGAGGCCAGCTATTTGTTCACTCCGGGCCTCCTCTCTAAACACTGCAAGACTGTAGGACTTGTCTTCTCAGTCTCCTGCACTGCCTCAGAACTCAGCAAATGTCCCATGGTGAAAACGCTCTGCATTTTGTGCTACTCTAGGTCCTAATCCATAGCAAGTCCTTGCAACCACCAAAAACTGTTCCTTTCTCTCTTCCCCAGTAGAGTCTCTCTGCTTGGGCCAAGTCTGATCCTCATGTCCCAAATGGGCAAATGTTTCAAGGAAGAAAATAGCTGCCTATCACTAGTTCAACTCGGAAGGGCTCTTTCCTCCTTGAAATTTTAGTTCATTCATTCTTTATTTCTGTGACCACTCTTCATTCTTTTCAAAAATAAGACATTTTCGGCCAGGCGCGGTGGCTCATGCCTGTAATCGCAACACTTTGGGAGGCCGAGGTAGGCGGGTCACTTGAGGTCAGGAGTTTGAGACCAGCCTGACCAACATGGTGAAACCCCGTCTCTACTAAATACAAAAAGTAGCCACGCGTAGTGGTGTGCGCCTGTAATCCTAGATACTCAGGAGGCTGAGGCAGGAGAATCACTTGAACCCGAGAGGTGGAGGTTACAGTGAACTAAGATTGCGCCACTGCACTCCAGCCTGCGCAACAGAGCAAGACTCCGTCTCAAAAAAAAAGACATTTTCATCTTAGCTTTTTCCCTAGCAGTTGCAATGGGAGTGGTGGCGTGCGGAGATCTACCATACCCTACCCAGCAGAAGTGTTTCAGTTCTGCTTTCTACCATTTCCATTGGAGGTATTATTTCACTTCCTAGTATTTTTACTTAATTACACGACAACACAACTTCCTCTTGTTTAAACAAGTTATAGGGCTCTCTCTCATCTCTTTCAAAATAGATTTTTGTTTTGTTTTGTTTTGAGACGGCGTCTTTGCTCTGTCACCCAGGCTGGAGTGCAGTGGCGCAATCTAGGCTCACTACAAGCTCTGCCTCCTGGGTTCACGCCATTCTCCTGCCTCAGCCTCCCGAGTAGCTGGGACTACAGGCGCCCGCTACCACGCCCGGCTAATTTTTTTTGTATTTTTAGTAGAGATGGGGTTTCACCGTGTTAGCCAGGATGGTCTTGATCTCCTGACCTTGTGATCCGCCCGTCTCGGCCTCCCAAAGTGCTGGGATTACAGGCTTGAGCCACTGTGCCCGGCTGTTTTGTTTTTTTGAGACAGAGTTTTGTTCTTTGCTCTTGTTGCCCAGGCTGGAATGCAATGGCGCGGTCTCAGCTCACTGCAACCTCAGTCTCCCCAGTTCAAGTAATTCTCCTGCCTCAGCCTCCAGAGTAGCTGGGATTACAGGTGCACACAACCACGCCTGGGTAATTTTTTTGTGTTTTCAGTAGAGATGGAGATTTACTGTGTTGGCCAGACTGGTCTCGAGTTCCTGACCTCAGGTGATCCACCTGCCTCAGCCTTTCAAAGTGCTAGGATTATAGATGTGAGCCACGGCGCCTGGCCGATGTTAACTATTTCCTGAACTTTCTTGAGGGATGGCCATTTTACTTCAAGTTTCTCATTTCCCTGTTCTTCTGTATTACAAATACTTCCCACTTTCTGTTTTTTAGTATGTTCACACTTCCTTATCTTCTCAAACTTCGCTTTTGGTAATATTAATATTTCAGATGACTTTATAGGTTTCACTGAGACTGAGGGGAGGAGGTGAAGGCTCCCCAGTCTGCCATCCGATTCCTCATTAAATTCGTCTTGAGAAACAACTTCCTCAAAAGCATTTTCTTCATCAGCCACATCAGTCTCCTTTGAGTGGAACTCTCTTCTCATCTCCTCCTGAATTTTATGTGAGTGTTGTACACATCCACAGTGTCAGCTATCCTCTAATATTCATAAGCCAATGATTCACATATCTATGATGAGCCTTCACCTCCATCTGGGCTTCCAGACCTATTCATCTACATTTTAATTATTTATTATTTTTATTTATTTATTTTTGAGACAGGACCTCGCTTTGTTGCCCAGGCTGGAATGCAGTGGTGTGATCACAGCTCACTGCAGCCTCGACCTCCCAGGCTCAGTTGATCCTCCTACCTCAGCCTCCTGAATAGCTGGGACTATAGGTGTGTGCCACCATGCCTGGCTAATTTTCTTGCTTTTTTTTTTTTTTTTTTTTTTTTTGTAGAGACGGAGTTTTACCATGTTGCCCAGGCTGGTCTCAAACTAGGCTCAAGCAATCCACATGCGTTGGCCTCCCAAGTACCTGGGACTACAGGTGTCTACCCCACACCTAGCTTCACCCATACTTTTATCTCCAATAAAATGCAACATCTCTAAACTCACATCCTCCTCAAAGCTCTGATCCTCTTCCTATAATCCTATTTCTGGGGATGATACCGCCATCTGGCCATAGCCTGTATTATCATCCTGATCTCTCCCCCTCCCCATGTCTCACATCCAGTTGCTACTAAATCATGTCCCATGCATACTGCCTGTCCTCCTCCTTCCCCACGGCCACCATACCAGCACTCATGCCTTCTGAGACCTGCCTTCCAGAGGAGCGCACATGCCAGGAGCGTTCAGTGGGCACAAGTGGTTTTATTGTTTCTGCCTGGAAGAGGAAGCCCTGGCAGCAGCAGGGACACAGAGAAGACACGGAGCTGCATCCTGCCAGCAGTGTGGATGCTGGTGGCAGGAGTCCACGACTGTGAAGAGCTGTCAGCATGTGAGCTGGAGCTGCTGAGGAGCTGCACCTAGGCCTGCAGAGGTCACCAGCTTGAGAAGGGGGTCCCAGCCTCACCGATGCCGCTTTCGGATGCTCTGCAGCTCCTGGTAGATGGTGCTGAAGCTGGGCCGCTGCCCAGGCTCATAGGCCCAGCACTGCTCCATGAGCCTGAACACGGCATCAGGACACAGCTCTGGGCAGGGCAGGCGGCCCCCTGTGAGGAGAGGCACAGCACACCAGGCATGAGGAGGGAGTTTGAGGGTCCTCAGCAGACTCTGAGGGATACCATGAGCCATAGGAGCTGCTTAAGGTGCACTGTTCTGAAGGACGCACTGTTCTCCACCAAGGGCCCAAAGGACAAACAGGCCTGGCTTCTGATCCCAATCCCACCACATGCTAGTTGTGTGTCCTCTGCCAGCCTGTTTTTCCATCTGAGAAAGGGACATATTAATCCCTACCACACATGTAGTGATGAGTAAATTAAATAACGTGTGGTCTAGCACAGAACAGGTGCTCACTCAGTAGTAGCTACAGGGATATTCTATTTTTTTTATTTTTTATTTTTTTTGAGATAGAGTTTCACTCTGTCACCCAGGCTGGAACGTGGTGGTGCGATCTCAGCTCACTGCAACCTCCACCTCCCAGATTCAAGCGATTCTTGTGCCTCAGCCTCCCAAGTAGCTGGGATTACAGGCTTGTGCCACCACACCTGGCTAATTTTTGTAGTTTTAGTAGAGACAGGGTTTTGCCATGTTGGCCAAGCTAGTCTCAAACTCCTAGACTCAAATGATCCACACTCCTCAGCCTCTCAAAGTGTTGAAATTACAGGCGTGAGCCACTGTGCCCGAGTTTTTTTCTTTTTTCAGTCAAGGTGTCTCTCTGTCACCCAGGTTGGAGTGCAGTGGCATGATCTCAGCTCACTGCAACCTCTGCCTCCAATGCTCCTGTGATCCTCCCGCCTGAGCCTCCCGAGTAGCAGGGACTACAGGCACATGTCACCACACCCAGCTACTTTTTGTGTTTTTGTTTTTTTTTTTTTGAGATGGAGTTTTGCTCTCGTCGCCCAAGCTGGAGTGCAGTGGCACAATCTCAGCTCACTGCAGCGTCTGCCTCCTGGGTTCAAGCAATTCTCCCATCTCAGCCTCCCAAATAGCTGGGATTACAGGCACGTGCCACCATACCTGGCTAAATTTTGTATTTTTAGTAGAGATGGGGTTTCACCATGTTGGTCAGGCCTCCCAAAGTGCTGGGATTACAGGTGTGAGCCACCGCGCCCAGCCTATTTTTGTATTTTTTGTACAGATGGAGTTTCACTGTGTTGTCCAGGCTGATCTCGAACTCCTGGGATCAAGTGATCCACCCAGCTCAGCCTCCCAAAGTGCTGGGATGACAGGCGTGAGCCACTGGCCAGGTTATTCTTATTCTGCCTGGTGGGAAGGTTGGCATTAAGGGAGTTGGAAGAGTCTGGCTGGAGCATCTGGAAGAGGGTGCAGCCTGAGGCTGCTGTCATCACAGGGTGCTTACCCTTCTCCACAAACTCCCGTGTCTGCTGATTGCTAAGGTTGGGATAGGGGGAGGCCCCCAGGCTGAAGGTCTCCCAGAGCAAGATGCCAAAGCTCCACACGTCGCTCTCGGAGGAGTAGCGGCCTGCAGAGGAGGCCAGACAACATGAGTGGACCCTCCCTGGGACCAGGGCAAGGCAGGAAGCAGGACCCAGGCCTTGCCTCTGGCCATGCAGTCCAGGGTGGACAGGGACTAGGTACCGTAGTTAAGGGCCTCAGGTGCGGTCCACTTCACGGGGACTTGTCTGAGGCCGCCTGAGGCCGCGTAGACCCCATCAGCTTCTTCTCGGGACATCCCAAAGTCACTGATCTTCAGGACATTCTTCTCTGTCACCAGACAGTTCCGAGCAGCCAGGTCCCTGGGTGAGACAGGGCAGGGGCTCATTTGGTCAATAGTTGCCTGCCCAGCCCTGGCTGAACACTCTAGAAAAGCCAAGGACAAAAGCTGTTCCCAGCTCCGGGTACCCCTGTCTACCAGAGAGGCCCACTGCCGCTCTGGAGCTGATGCCTGATAGTCCAGCAGGGGCCCTAGAGGTATAGGTACTTCTTGACTCTGGTCGGAGGTGTTGGCAGGGCCTGTGGCCACGACCCACTCACCGGTGGATGCAGCACTTGCTCTCCAGGTACTCCATGCCAGCAGCTGCATCCCCCACCATCTGCAGCAGAGTCTTCACCCGCAGGCGGGCCCCCTCCGTGCGGAGGAAGGTCAGGAAGTCGCCCCCTGCAGGTGGGGAGGACCCGTGCTGAGCCTCCTGCCGTAGGGGTGCCACCTGGCCAGGTTGTGCGCCCTACCTGGAGCTCAGCACCCCACGCTCACCCTGCACAAGCTCCATGACGATATAGATGGGCTGCTTCTGGGTGCAGACACCAATGAGACGCACGATGTTGGGGTGGCTGTACTGCTTCAGGATCCTGGAGAGCACTGCTGCTCAGACTCCATGTGGCCAGGCCCATCTCCCCAGGGCCCCCCAGGGATGACGGGAGAAGAGCTTGGCCTCCAAGGCCAGCAGACCCAGACGTGTGACCTGGGGCAGCCTCTACCCCTCGGCACTATAAGGGGTTACTACCTGCAATGTGGGGCCTCGAGGATTAAACGCCACCACAGAGGTCAAGCACTTTACACTGTGCCATGCAGTGTAACCTCTGTGTATGCGGGACCCGTGGTGATCATTAGTTTATCACCCACCTCGCTTCCTGTAGAAACTTGGCCTTGATGTCAGGTGGGAGCGTCTCTCGACAAGACTTCACTGCCACCAAGGTGTTGTCGGCTCGCAGGCGTCCGCTGAACACTTCGCCAAAGTTCCCCTGAAACGGTCTTGGGCTCCTACCACGGCCTTCCCAGTCCCACAATTCTCTTCTCTGCTCCCCGCCCATTCTTTACTCAGCCCCCGTGCTCGGACACCTCACACAGGCTCTCTGGGAGTTTGTCCCTCGCTGGGGAACCTAGAGAGCACATGGGGCAGGCAGGGAAAGTTGCCTCCAATGTGCCACCCTCCCTGAGAGAAGTGACATGGAAATCCAAAAATCACTCTCCCTTGGGTTTGAAAAGCATTCTGATTTTTAGGAAAGTGACTTCTTCCCTAAACAGGTATCTGATGGCTTACAGTAACAGGGTGTCTCCCTGTGTGCACACAAGAGCTCGAGGGGGGCAGCCTAGGTGGAGGTAATGAGGTCAGGGTGCTGGCAGAGCTGTCTGCTGGGAGTTTTCAGGGTAGGTACTATCCCATTTCCCGGAGGACGGTGTGTGGTGGGGGCTGGGCAGGGAGTTGGGGTACAAGTGGGGAACCAGATGGGGCACGGAGGTCTCTGGGTGGCAGCGCAGGGGGCCCAGGCGTGACTCGGGAGAAGCCGCCAGCGACAAGGAGACCAGCAGAGGTGCACTCACCCGTCCAATCTGCTCGCCCAACACCAGGTCCTCATGGTTCAGCACCCACTTGTCCTGGGGAAGAGAGGAGTTAGGGGATCAGAAGTCTGAAGAAAAGGGGTGCTGGGCCCTTACAAGGGCTATGTCCTCCATTTCTTGATGCCTCCATATGTGACCAGGGGTGGGACCACATGGGAGCACACTGAAATGATACGGGCTCCAGGCAGGTGTCCTGACCAGGTAAGCACCAGCCTGGTGTGTACAGCCCATGGTGTAGGAGTGGCCCTGACATTCCAAACCTAGAGCGAGGCTGGCCCCGAGGGTCACTCACTCTGCACCTTGTATGTAGATGGAAGGCCTGGAAAGCCCTTTCTGCTCAGACGCTGGGTGGGCCTGACCCACACTCCCCAAGCCCTGCCACAGGTGGCATGGGCCGGGCTGGGTGCAGGCTCACCTTGGGCACAGCCCTGTGCAGGACGACACCGCTCTTCTTGGTGAGGGGCTGCTGGGTGCTCAGTAGGTGGTCGATGAGCAAGGGAATGCTGGGAAAGCCTTCCCCTTCCAGTCGGTACAGGTTCTGCAGGGCAGGGGACCCGGGGTCAACAGCCTCCATTCTGAGGGGGCCTGAGCCCTGGGAGGGGAAAGGGAGAGCAGCAGGGGAGAAACGGCCTGCCCAGGACCAGGGACAGAGACACCTCCTAGCGCATGACATCCTGCTGCCCCACAAGGGAGGACTCACACTTAAGCCTCTATTTTGTTGCAGGGACTGGGTGGTCTCTGTGGCCCCTTTCAGCCAGCCTTGCTAGGGAGGCATTCAAGACCTGGCAGCTATCCCCTACCCTGAAAGGTCATTCCCCTTGGAGAAGGGAAGGGAGGGTTAGAGTGAGGCCTGGAAGGCTCGGGTCCCAGCCCCACTCACGTCCAAGGACTGGATGATGAAGTGCCGGGGCAGACCATCCCACAGCACTGACAGCACGTACTCCTGCTTGCCCTGGCTCTCCCGCACCAGGAAGTCCCCAGAGTGCACCAGCAGCTCAGCCACTTCTGCCCTTGGGATGGCCCCGTGGTACCACAGCTGCTCATGCAGGGGCTTCTGCACCTCCGGAACAAGCTGCAGCGGTGGAGGGAGCTGGGCAAGGGAGGATCGAGGAGGATTCACTCAACCAGCTTGTTGAAGAGGCCATGGGGGCAGCCAGGGGTCTCTCTCTCCCCTCTATATGCCCTCAGCCCTCACAACCACGGAGTGGCATGCAGAGCCATCCACAGGCCCCTGGAGTGGGCAGTGGACTGGCCCAGGCTCATGCTGGGCAGAGCTGGGAAGGGAAGCCCAGGCAGGAAGACCCCAAACCAAGCTGGTGCCTCCTCCTCCAGGCCACAGGCCCCCAACCACTCCTGGAGCAGGGAGAGCCATGGAATAGTCAAGGTTGCTGGTCCCTTTAGCACACAGGGGCAATGAAGAGGGAGGGGTCACAGGGGTGGCAGGGTCTGGGGACATGTGCAGCCTGGAATCCCAGGGAAGAGAGGAACTTCCCAATAAAAGCAGCCTGGGCAGAGCCTCCTCTCTAGGACATCCCAGTGACTAAATTTGAAACACAACAATAGGGGGGTCCAGGCTGGGCGTCACTCACTGAGAACTTGGGGCGGAAGATTCCTGAGATGTGGCTCTTAAGGATCTCCAGCGTGGGCGTCCTTCCCCCCTCTCGCTCCTGCTCCTGAGGCCAGGGACAGACGTCAGCGGGTGGCCAGGCTTAGGGAGGGGGAGGGCGAAAATGAGGAGCGCAGCCCCAGGTGGGCAGGCCGGTGGCGGGCAGCGGCGCGGGCGGGGCAGCTCACCGAGGACGATGTGGAGTGGCGGTCATCCTGCAGGAGCAGCACGGGCGGGGGCTCGCCGGGGCCCAGCTGCTCCAGCTTGGTCTGCAGCAACTCCTGCTGGGCCTGCAGCTTGGCCTGGCTGCACCGTGCTACCTGCAGCCCCTGCAGTGCTTCCTGCAGCGCCTGCCTCTTGCCCAGCAGCTGCACCCTGCAGGCAGGGGCGGGTGGGAGGGTGGGTGAGAAACGGCTCAGTCTGTAGCCAGCACCAGGTAGGGTAGGCAGGAGGGAGGGAGGCCCAAGAGGCTGCTGCAGGCAGGGGCCCACTCACCGCCCCCGGGGGTGGGTGTTCTCCTCTTCATTCCGGAGCTCCTGTTGCAGCTGTGTAACCATCTCCTGCCGCCTGAACACCATCTCGGTGGCCACAGCCAGCTCATCTGTCACTGAGGTCAGCCTGCACCCAAGAGAAGGGCAGCATTAGAGCCAAGCCCTCCTGCCCCCTCAACCCATGTCCAGTGCATCCCTGTAGAGCCAAGCAAGCCTGGCCACCTGGTGACAGCTCTGTGTGGGCAGTGTCCACGACCTAGCCCTGCCTACATAAACACCCGTGGTCTGCTGGGAGCCCCGCCGCGGCCCAGGTGCGAAGCCACCACCCACGTGTGCTGCACGCTCTCCACAGTCAGCTCGTTCAGCTGGAGCTCCCCAGGCTCCAGCGGTTCACCCTCCTCAAGCAGTGACTCATCGAATGTGACGCAGGGTGGGACGTCAGGTGCGGACCTGCGGGGGACAGCGCCCCATCAGTGGACAGGCCGGCAGCCCTGGGCCCAGCAGGAGCAAGAACGGGACTTACCCATACTGTCGAAGGAAGCCTTGGTACTCAGCCTCAGGCTGGATGCGGGCAGCAGCTGCAGCCATCTCCCGGTGAATGGCCACCACCTCATCCTGCACCAGGCTGCTAATCTCCAAGTATTCCTGCAGGATCTCCTTCCTGCCCCCCACATGGAATCCCCAGTCAGGGAGGCCTCAGGCTGGGCAAGGTTGGGCAGTTCAGGCCTAGGACCCTGGGTTTGGAGTCAGGGCTGGGGTTGATCCCTGCCTCACTTCGTGCTAGCCATGCCACTCTAGGCAAATTATTTAATCTCTCCCTAATCTTCTATTTCCTGATATGTATAAGAGGGACACTGGCAGTTGTAATAAGGATCCAGTGGGCCAGGCACAGTGGCTCATGCCTGTAATACCAACACTGGGAGGTGGAGGCGGGTGGATTGCCTGAGGTCAGGAGTTTGAGACCAGCCTGGCTAACATGCTGAAACCCCGTCTCTACTGAAAAAAACAAATACAAAAATTAGCCAGGCATGGTGGCACATGCCTGTAGTCCCAGCTACTTGGCTACTTGGGAGGCTGAGGCAGGAGAATTGCTTAAACCCGGGAGGTGGGGATTGCAGTGAGCCAAGATCGCACCACCGCACTCCAGCCTGGGCGACAGAGTGAGACACCATCTCAAAAGAAGGGATCCAATTGAGATCCTGTGTGCAGAGTGTCTGCTGTAGAGGGAGTGCTCAGTAAACATGAGCTACAGTCATCCCTGCCCTGGGCAGTTAGCTCTGCACACCCACTACCAAATAAGCCATCAACATGCTGCCCACCCCCGTCCATATCTCCCAGCCCAGGCACCTCCCCTGGGCCCCAACCTCATGTACTCGCTCAGCTACTCAAAATGTCCCATTGGCTAGCTCTAAGACACCCCAACCTCTCTAGTTGAAAATTGAGGCCAGGCGCAGTGGCTCATGCCTGTAATCCCAGCACTTTGGGAGGCTGAGGTGGGTAGATCATGAGGTCAAGAGATCGAGACCAGCCTGGCCAACATGGTGAAACCCCATCTCTACTAAAAATACAAAAATTAGCTGGACATGGTGGCACGGGCCTGTAATCGGGAGGCTGAGGCAGGAGAATCGCTTGAGCCCAGGAGGTGGAGGTTGCAGTGAGCCAAGATTGCACCACTGTACTCCAGCCTGGCGAAAGGCACTCCAGCCTGACTACATCTCTAAATAAATAAATAAATAAATAAATAAATAAATGAATGAATGAATGAATGAATGAACGAACGGCTACCCTTGTATCCTAAACTTCTTCCTCCCACACCCTTCCCTACATAAGTTAACAGCCACTCCATCTTCCAGCTGCTCCAGGCCAAATCCCCAGAGTTACTGACTCCTCTATTTCACACTCCACTTCCAATCCATAGGGAAATCCCACTGGCTCCATCTTCAAATTAGCCCCAGGACCTGACCGCTTCTCACCTCCATTGCTACCTCCCCGTCCTAGTGGCCAAAAGCTTGGATATGGATTACTGCAAGAGCCTGCTCTCTGGCCTCCCAGCTTCTGTCCTTGCCCCCTGAAGTCTATTCGCAGCATAGCAGCCAGAGTGGCCTCATTAAAACAGAGGTCAGGGCTGGGCATGGTGGCTCATGCCTGTAATCCCAGCACTTTGGGAGACAGAGGCAGGCAGATCGCTTTGAGCCCAGAAGTTAGAGACCAGCCTGGGCAACATGGTGAAACCCCATCTCTACTAAAAATATAAAAATTAGCTGGGTGTGGTGGTGCATGCCCATAGTTCCAGCTACTCGGGAGGCTGAGGCAGGGGAATCGCTTGAACCTGGGAGGTGGAGGTTGCAGTAAGCCGAGATCATGCCACTGCACTCCAGCCTGGGCAACAGAGACTCTGACTCAAAAAAAATTAAAACAAAATGAAACAAAAAAACAGAGGTCAGATCATGCCATTCCTGTTCACCCAGAGCCAAAGTCCTCACCATGGCCCTGCTGAACCCTCTATCACCCAGTAGACCTTGACGCCTGACTCCTCCAGCCTCGTGTATGACTCTCCCCCTCCCTCACTCTCAGAGGCACCACTGGTTCCTGGCTATTAGTCCCTGGTACTCTTCTACCTCAGGGCCTGTGTAGTTGCTGTCCTCTTTTCTGGAATGGTCTTTCTCCAAATAGCCCCAGGATTCACTCCTGTGCCCCTCTCAGGGGCCTCTTTGAATGTCACCTCTCAAGAGGCTTTCCCAGACCACTCTGTGGACAACTGTCACCTCCTCCCTTGCCTCCGTGCTCTCAGGTCCCAATCCACTTCTCTTACTTTATTTTTCTCCATGGCTCTTAGTGCTCCTCACATCCTCACTCCACTAACACGAAAGATCCCTGAGGACAGATGTTTTTGTCTACCATTGTTCTCTGCTATAATCCAGAGCCCGGCACAGTGCTCAATGAATGTAATAAAACCCTGGAATAATGGGACCCTGGAACAGTGTAATTCGGAGGTAAGTTGCCTGTTTCCAGTCCTTGGCCCAGGTCCCGTTCTCATGTGGTTACATGGCCAGCACTTTCCCAGCAATGGATTTTCTGGGTCCTGCCTCTGGGCCTGATGGCTGCGCTGAGGGCCGCTCAAGGGTGGGGGCCAGGGGACGGGGCTGTGGGCTTACAGGATGCAAGCCATCTCCTCGTGCAGGTCCTGCAGTGACCGCAGCAGGCCGGGCAGCAGGAGCTGGTGGTGGTGCTGGTGGTGTAGCTGTGCAGCCCGCACGCCCAGCACATAGCGGTTGTGGTGAGCAAAGAGCTTCCACAGGCTGCGCACATACTTGTCCTTGGCCTTGTCACGGTCCTTGTCTGCCGGATGGGGGGCAAGGGGTATAGATGACAGCATGGAGGCCCAGGCAGCCACCACTCTCTGAGTACCCAAGGACAGGTCAGCACTGGCTTCGGATTCCCTCCCTGCCAGCAAGGGAAGCCACGAACCTTTGCTGGCCTCCTGGTACTTGCGCTTGGCTTGGGCACTGTCCCGTGCCAGGGCTCGGTACTGGCTCTTCAGCTTCTCAATGTCCTGGCTGTGAGTCTAGGCAGAGAGGAGAAGCCAGTGTGGGGCAGCAGGTCCCCAACTATGGAGGATTCTTGCCTGGGGTGAAGCCCTGGAAAGGTCCTGTCATCAGGTAGGGAGTACCTGGAGACTTCTGGGAAAGCTGGCTGCTACTGTGAGAGTCAAAGATCACAGGGCCTGTTAAAGACAGGCCCCTTGGGGAGGTAAAGAGGTAGACTACAGGCTACAACGGTCCCTCCTTGGACTGAGAATGGTAGCCTGATGGCAGGCAGGGCCAGTTGCAGGTGTGTGCAGCCTGTGCAGTCACACGGGGCTCTACATGTAAAAGGGCCCTGTGCTTGGTTTCATGCTCCATTATTACCACCTTGAAATTCTTAACAATCTTTTAACAAAGACCCCCACAATTTCATTTTGCACTGAGTCCTGCAAATTATGTTCTTGGCAGTAGGAATAGATGACAGCCCGAGATCAGTGTTCTTGTCCCCGTTCTCCTGTTTATGTGCTGGGATATATTGGGCAAGGGCCCAACCTCAGTTTCCCCATCTGTAACTGAACTAAATTCCTCGACTAGATCAGTCTTTTCCTTAAAGGGCCAGATAGTAAATAAATATTTTAGGCTTGTAGGCCATATGGTCTCTGTCACAATTACTCAACTCTGTCACTGTAGTCACAGACAATATGAAAACAAAGAGGCATAGCTGTGTTCCAGCAAAACTTTATAAAAATGGGCCCACCCTTGAATTAGATGATCTTTTGGGGAGAGGAATGGGGCCAGGGTGGCCACCAGGGGCCGCTGTGGGTCCATGGCTAGGCTGGGCTCTGCACTTGAGGAAGGGGTGTGGTGCAGGGAGGGTGACCAGCACACTGAATGGGGGCACTAGGCTCCCAGATAAATAGCCAGCTCCAAATCACACAGCCTCTAGACCGAGGAGCTCGGTGGGATTCAAACCTAGGCAGGCTGACTTCACAGCCCGAGTCCTTGACCTTCAGGAGGCCATGCTGCTGCCCAGTCTCTGGGGCCCTGAGAGGAGCCTGCCTAGGTGGAAGGCAAACAGACTGACCCTCATTCCTCTCCCTGACTCTCAGAACCCAGAGTCAGATGGCACAGTGTGGAGGTGAGTACTGATTCTGAGCTTCTCCCAGGCAAATGACCAGTCACTCATCCTTAACATTCCCAGCACTTTGCCCAGGCACAGAAAAAGCACAGAGAGGCCTTGCTGCAAGCCAGCCCAACATAGGGGAGGAAGAGAGGAAGCTGCATCAAGGTTAGAGCAAGCCAGGCCTGCGGTCAGGGACTTCCACTTCCCCAGTGAATCCAGTGCCTCTTGTGCAAAACAACCCCTTGGAGGCTCAAAATTTAGATAGAACTGACTGAAGCCCCATTGCTGCCCGCTCACCTTGGTGAGCTCCTGCTGCAGCTGCTGCCACTGTTCGCTGTAGGTCTTGCGAAGCTGCTGCCGTTCCCGGATGAGCAGGCTCAACTTGCTCAGGGGCCCTGAGTTCAGATCCTCCGCGTGCTGCCGCAGCAACCGGCTCAGGCCCTCAGTTTGGCTGGTGATCTCTGCCCAGGACTATACAGCACAGATCGGGGAGGCAGGGAGGAGGGGACAATGGCTCCCAAGGCTGGGCCTGCCAAATCTCCAACCACTGCCCCAGAGGGCCCCCGGGAGAGGAAGGAGAAGGCAGTTACAGCCAGCACCCACAAGAGTCCCATGGAGACTCACCTGGCTGATGGGGCTGTCGGGGCTGATGCCCCGGCTCTGGCCCCCACTGTCCTGCACGGACATGTGGTGAAGCAGTCCTGCATACTCCCTGTCACTCTTGACCCGTTGGGCCATCCACTTTCTCATGCCCTCCAGTAGACGAAGCTCAGCCTCCTGCATCTGCTGCAGGACCCCGTGGCCCTGGGGGGTGCACAGCTCCGAAGAGAAGCCCATAGTGCTGTCCTGGGGACAGAAAGGGGGCCATCCCTGGGGGCAAGGCAGCAGCTGGAGATGGAGGCATGGGAAGAGGAGGCTGGGGACTGTAGGGTCAGGATGGGCTACAGACAGGGAGGAGGTGGGGTCCCGCCTCTCTCACAGGCAGCCATGGGTACCTAGCAGCAGCCTGGCCTGGGGACTGGCCCTCATGGCTTCCTTAGTGTCAGGGATCCCTCCCCCGTTCGGGAACAGGAGCCAACCTGGAGCCTCTCTCCCCAGGCCCTTCCACCCACCGCCCCTTACAAGGACACCCTTGCCCAGGTCCTCGACAGGCCAAGGCTGCCCCAGCTGAAGCCTCAGGCGGCCACAGCCTGAGCCCTGCTCCTGCGGCCATCCCCGCCCTTCCGCGGCCCCTACCCCCACCTGGGTGGGTCTCCGGCCCTCGGAACGCCTGCTCTGCCCCTGCCTGCCGCGCCCCCTGCTCCCACCGCTCCTCCAGGCCCCGGGGCTAGAGTTACCCACGCGGGCAGCTGCTCCTGGGGCGGCCTCAGACCGACTCAGGCCCGGTGCCGACCCCGGCCAGTTCCTGATTCCGCGCTTCCTCCTCCCGCGGTTTCAGTTGGCCCAGGCCCCGGGGCGGGCCTGTGGAGGGGAAGGGGCGGGCGGGACCGGCCCGACGGCCCCGACGCCTGCCAGCCCCCCTGCTCCGCGCTGGGCCGCAGCCTCCAGTCGGCCGCACGGCCACGGAAACGGAAGGGAGGAGGGGGCCGGCAAAGAATGGCCCAGCCGAGAGCCGCCTGCGCCCCGCAGCCCCCAGGGCCTGGCAGCGCCCCGGAACACCGGGAAGGGGTGCAAGGTGGGAGTCAGGAGGGGGGGCGCGGGGTGAGGCCCCAGGCAGATGCTGGGCCCAGGGAAGCCCAGGGTGTCCGGGGGGACCTGAGGGGAGGTGCGCAGTCCTAGCACCAGGCCAGGGGCACCGCAGAAGAGGAAGAGTGGTCCCAGCCCTCCCCACCTCACGGAATTCCCTAAGGAGAGGCTCAGGCGCCAGCTTCCATTTGAATAAAATTTCCAAGTAAATATCCCGAACAGAGGCTGCTTCTCAGGGACAGGTCCTGGTGGCTCTGTCCCTATCCTCCTACCCTCAGGCAGGGGCTTCCTGTCCCAAGGGAGACCTGGGGCAATCAAGGGGCAGGGGTTGGGGAGTGGAGATGTGTGGAGTTTTCCATTTGGGACTCAGGCTCCTCACAGCAAGTCATCTCATTCAGTACTGCCCCCACCTTAGGCCTCAGCCCTATAGCCCACAGCGGCCAGGTCACTTCAGCCAAGGAAGACACAATAGGCCCAGTTCTTCACACTGCTGGAAACCAGGACTTTGGGAGTGAAGTGCTCAGCTCCTGAGGACCAGGGGTCACCAGCCCCACCCCAGGGGGCTGGCCTCCAGCCGCAGTCTCCTTCCACTAGGGGCTGGCACATCCTCCGGCCCCTTGGAGGACTTTGGCCTTCTGACGGGCCCACGTCCAGGCAGACAGGCCACTGTGTGGGCCTAACTGGCCCCCTATCCTCAGCTTCAATGCAGGAGCAATGGTAACACACTGGAGACTGGCCCTGGTTTGCATAGTCTGCACGTTTAATCACTTTAAAACCTCTAACATTATCTCGTGTCCATTAAATAGAACCAACAATGCTGGGCCTGTTTAAATTACAAGAAAAAAATCACTGTGCACCAACCCAGTATCTTACAAAACCAGCCGGGCTGGCCACGAGGGTAGGGGGATGGGAGAGGAGGGGGCACCCCTGGGCAGGTGGCTGGGTACCAGGAATGGCTAGGAGAAAGAAAAGGGGGCTCCCAGATGGGAGGGGACTGATTGTCCTAATGGGAGGGGTGCAAAAGGCACGTCAGAAGAGGAGGTTTGAGGGGGGCATGACAGGTCAGTGCTTTCTCCACCAGGGCACAGTGTTGGAGGGGGCTAAGTGCCACCACCTGCCTACCCCTGGCACTTGGAGAGCCAGTGACCTATGAGCCCCTGGCATGGCGAGCCCCACTTGAAACACAGATGTCAGCCTGCCCCTCCCACTGGGACCCCCTTTCCTTGAGCCCGCCTGGCTGGCCTGCCTCTTCAGGACTTGGGGCTTAACTATTCCTCACTCCTCAGCAACATGCTGCAGCCCCCACACCTCAGGGCCAGGGCAGCCAGGGAGGAGCAGGGCGGACGGTGGGTGTGAGAAGGTGGGTAGTCCAGCTGCTACCCCCATTAAAAATACAAAAACAAATCATCAGCGTCTAAAGTGAAATAATCACAAAGTGAAAATATATCCTCAAACAGCCCCTGAGATCCCCACAGGGGAAAGCAGCATTGGGTGGGAGGCCAGAGAGGCTGGCTGGGCCACTGCCCCTCCCCACCACCCACCCAGGGGCTCCAGGTCTGTGAGTGCCAACAGCCCAGACAGCCCGGGCTCAGAAAACAGGGACTTGGGCCCTGACGGGAGAGGCAGGTGCAAAAGAGGGAAGGGTGGTCAGGACACCAGCACAGGGTTCAGCCAGAATTTCAGCCTTGGCTGCGCCAGCCTGGTGGCCAGTGGTGGTGGAGGCACGGAGCACAGGGGTGGGTCATGGGACACAGGCCACAGGCCAACATGCCACGTGCACACCTGGAGGCACCTGCCTTGCCTTGGTCCCTTCCTATGATGGCTGCTGCTGCCAAGACTCACCAGAGCTGGGGGACAAGGTGGAGGGTGCAGAAGCCCTTGGAGAGGTGGCCTCCTCCCTCAGATACCTCCTAGGCCAGCCCCCGACTGCCTGGATGGGACCATTATTGCTTTAGAGGGACAGGGAAGGGCAAGAGCTACGGCCTGGGTCAGGAATCCCAACAAGCAAAGGCTGCCCCTCTTCACTCCGCAGGAACTCTGGCTGGGGCTGGGGCCTGGGCCTGGGCCTGGGCCTGGGCAAGCTGCCCTAAAGGTTTCACTCCTTTCTCCACATGGAGGGGGTGCTGAGGGTGGGGTATGGCCCTCCCCGCACCCCAGCTGGTCCTGGGCCCACCTCAGGTGGCCAGATGGGCCCGAGGGTAGGAAGGGAAGCAGTCTCCACCCCTCTTGCCTCCCAGCTGGGGTCCAAACCCAGTCCCAAGATAAAAAAATACTTTGGTGAATTAAAAAGTGCCCAAGGAGGGGATTGGCTTGAGGGGGTGGGCAGTGGGCTCATCAGAGGGCGCTCTGGTCTTTGATAAAGGCGGTCCTCTCGCCCCGGCCCTCATCCTCTTCTGAGTCGGACGGGCACTCCTCCTGCCAGGCTTCAGGGGGCAGCCCCTTGTAGGAGATGAGGCCACGGTCCATGGTGTACACCTTCACCCCCCGGAAGCTAAAGCCAGAGCGCAGCTGCAGGACCAGGAAGACAGTGACGAAGACCAGCACGATGAAGGCGCAGCTGAGGCCGGCCACCACCTCAGGCAGGTGTGAGGGCAGCAGCCCTGCCCGCAGCCGCGGCCCCGCCTCCATCTCTGGGGGCAGCCGGGGTGGCTGCTGCTGTGGCGGGGACTCTCGGCTGCTCTGGCTTTGCCGGGAGCAAGTCTGCTCCACAGGGTCCAAGGAGGCATGGCTGGGGCAGCTGAGGCAGTCTGTCGGGGCCGGCCCCTGGCATGTGGCACATGAGGCGTGGCAGGGGGCGCAGACGCTGGCCCGGATGGTCTCCACGTCATTCTCGGTGCTATAGTGTGTATCGAGGACTTGGGGGGCAAAGCCTGGAGGGCAGTGCTGGACACAGCTCTTCTGGTGCAGGGAGAAGCCTTCCTCGCATACTGCCGGCGTGGGAGAGAGGGCGAGTGTGTGTCAGCTAAACAGACTGTAGCCCCAGGACCATAGCAGCCCCAAGCCAAGTCACCACATCCCCAAGATCCCCCAGCCCCAGGACTGTGGTCATCCCAAAAGCCCCAGGGGCCCTAGGTCTCTTGAGACTTTTTTCTTAGAGCTGGGCTTCAGGACAGGCACCCGCCATCCCCCCAGACTCCGGCCCCCAAAGCCCAACAGCACCCACTACTGACCCACACAGGCCTGACTGGACGTGAGGGTCTTGCAGCCACTGCTTTCTGGAGGTATGGGCAGCCCCTCAGAGGCAGTGCCATAGAGTACGAGGGTGAACTTTGTCAGTGTCCCTGTTCCAGAGCGGTGAGGAGACAAGAGTTGGACAGTGCTGGCACCACGCCCAGTGCCCTAGATCCTGCCAGCCCTCCACCTCGTACCCCTACCCCTCAAGTGCCCCCAGTACCATAGTTGTTGGCTTCGCTGGTGTTTTCAATCTCTAGGACCCACTCGCCAGAGGGATCCTCATCCCAGGAATGAGTTGTCATGAAGGCCCAGTCATTAAACCCATCTGCGGAGTAGTCATGTGGCCTGGGGAGGGGAGTGCACACAGCCCTGAGGCCTCTGGGGGACCCCAAGCTAGGGACATCTAACCCACAGAACACGGGCCACATACCCTTCTCCCACGCAGACCAACCTCATGGGGCCAGAAGTGCCTGCTGGCTTGGCTGTTTCCCAGCGAGCCAGACATGCTCAACCAGGGGATTCTAGAAGGATACACAGGCACTGCACAAGGTGGGGCACACTACTGACATTAAATAGGTGCAAGCCAGGGATTCCTGCAACATGGGACAGTCCCACAGGACAAAACTGTCCCTCCCAAAATGCCAAGAGTGCCCCACTGAGTAGCACTCAGTGCCCCCTGGGCCGTGTGAGCGAGCAAAGGCAAGCATGTGGGCTGTGAGAGGAGGAGGTGATGGGCAGGGCGGGCAGGGACAGAGCAAGCACCTGGCTGCCAGCAGGGTGGAGCGGGTGCCCATGGGGCTGACCAGGTGGATGGCCAGGTCGCCACGGCGATTATAGGACAGGGTGAGCCGCGCCTGAGCGTGCTCCAGCCGAGTGATGTGGTTGGGCTCGCCCAGGCACGCGGTCACGGTCTTCCGCACCTCAAGCCGTTTCCCGATGTCTCTGTGCAGGAGAGGACCATGACGGTCAGCCTGGCCCAGAGGGACCAGCGGGCACCCCCTGCGACGTTGGTCCCACTGGCCCCCTCCCAGCCTGGGTCCAGCCCTCACTTGGGCTCCGTGAGGATGTCGATGATGCACTTCCGCTGGGGGCCCACTGTGGTCCAATTCTGGGCCAGGGCCACCATGGCGCCTGCGTCCAAAAGCCCGTAGCCATACGAGTGGCTCACTGTGGGAACAGGGAAGGTGAGGTCAGCTGTGAGGCATAGAGTGCCTTCCACCTAACTCCACATCCAGCCTGCCGGGCCAGCCTGTCCTCACCTTTCCGGCCCACACCATTGGTGGCCCAGTCGTTGGCATTGAGGTGGGCTGGCTTCGAGGTCTGTACCACCAGGTGCTGCATGTCCCGCCATGTGAGGTTCTTACTGCAAAGAAGGAAAGGAGAGGTCAGGGATCAGTCTTTTTTGGGAGCAGCTGGAGACTAAGGGCTGCCCTACAGAGAGTGCTGGTAGAGACAGGGTTGCCCCTGGCCCCCACCCACTTACTTGGCCTCCAGGGTGAGAGCAATGATGCCGGCTGCTAAGGGGGCAGAGGCTGAGGTGCCCGTGTGAGACTCCGTGCACTTCTGCCGCAAGTCAGTCGTCACCTGCCAGGAAGATAATCATATTGGGGACTGTGATTGATGGAGAGGGCTAGAGGAGCCACCTGCCTACCCTCCCTCTGCATACAGGCCCTGGGCACCACAGATGGTATGAGAAGCCAGGGCCAAGACCCCTGGGTCCCAGCTGCTGCCCTGTTAACTTGCTGTGGACAGGCTGATGATGAGCCCCTCCTGGACCTCATTTTCCAAAGGAATAAGGGGGTTCAACTAGCAGTTGGAGATGAATAAGAACAACGTATGTTTTTAGGGAGACACTAGGCTTTTCAAAGGCTTCAGGTATGGCTCCACCGCCTCCCAAGAACTTAGAGAGCCCCAGAGTTCACATTCCATGATGCCTGAGCCACTATCACCCAGCCACATGGAGGTGGAGGCAGACAGCCTCCAAAAGAGGGTGCTGGGCAAAGTCAGCCAGCAGCCCCATTTCCCCAGCCCCCAAGCCCAGGTAAGACTCACAATCTGCTTCTCATTCTGGTTGCCACTGCTGTAGGTCGTGGCCAGTGTGGATGAGCAGGCCTCACTGTACCAGGGCACGTTGCCAAACTGCGTGGCGCTGCTGATGGACAGCGTGTAGATACTGTTGGTGTAGCCGTCGCAGTTGCAGCTGTCATGTTCCCGGCCCCCGTTCCCCGAGGCCCAGACAAAGATGGAGCCCAGCCCCCCTCGGCCCTGTGGACAGAGTGGGCTGGGGTCATTCAAGATTGGGACTTGAGGGAGGGTTGGCAGGAGGACACTGCTGGAGAACTGGCCTCATTCTCTGGGAACCTCCTGTCCCCTGTGAGATCCCTGGTGGATCAAGTGTGTATCCAAATATGTCTATCTAGACACACAAAATATCAGACCAGGAGACTAAGGCGGGAGGATTGCTTGAGGCCAGGAGTTCAAGACCAGCCTGGGTAACATAGCAAGACCTCATCTCTAAAAAAAATTTGTTTTTTAATTAGCCAAGTGCAACTGGTATAAGCACTTTACTTTTCTTTTGTCCCTTAATGTTTCAATAAACATGTTTTGTGTAAAGTTAAACATGAGAATAAATAAGCCAAAAAAACCACCCAGCCTGCCCCCATGGGCTGGACCGATCCCCACCTCACCTGGCTAACCCCACGGAAGAAGGCCTCCTCAGCGAGGCGGGCTGGCCCATCCACTGTCTTGCCGTCATCCTCGGGGCCCCAGCTAGCACTGTAGATGTGGATGTGGTTGGGGTTCAGGCCCAGCGAGCGTGCCTCCACTGCATCTGTCACCTCGCCATCCAGCATGCGCACCCCTGGCCATGAAGAGGGGGCATGAAGAGGGATGCTGCGTGGGTCCAGCTGTCGGGGCTCCCACCCCAAGGAGCACACCCAGCCCTGCACCCCAGGGGATGAGCAGGGGAGGGTAGAGGCTGATGCTGGGAAACCCTGAACCCCCAACTACCCGTTTGCCTCTGCCTTTCAAAGACAAGACCCAGAGAAGGGAAAAGAGAACACCTCCTGCCCCCAACCACACCTTCTGGACTAGAAAGAGTCTCCAGTTCCCAAAGGAGCCTGGTGATCAAGGATCTGCCACATGAGGACTCACAATGGGTCGTGAGGATTTCAGGAGACTCCTGCTAGGAAACCCTCACTCCACAGGGGTCCAACTCTTTCAGTCTTTGACCCTTTGAGAACCCTCCATGGAACAGCCATGTGATCAAAGGATCCACAGTGGGAAAGTGGCAGGCATTAGCCAGATGGGAAGCAGGCAGGGAAAAATCCCACTGACAGGCCCTCCCGAAGACAGGGTGGCCCAAGCCCACACTTACCTCCAATGCGCGCATTGTAGGCCACACCTACACCACAGACACCATTGTTGGCCACCGCAGCCACTTCCCCCGCACACCGTGTGCCATGCCTGCCACGGCCAAGTGCATAGCATGAGTAGGACGAATGGGGTGAACAGGGCCCAGCAGATGTGGCCTGAGGAGCACGAGGGATCTGCACATCTGACACCCACCATCCCCTGAGTGCCCAGCCCGTCTCCCACACTCCACTGGGCCTGTGGCCATCTCCACTCTGACCAAGCCCTCCCTCAGAGCCCCAGGTGGGCCAGGACTGTGGAAAAACCCTCACCCTTTTAGGCAGGGCACATCTCACCCAGGCTCAGCCCTGTTCCTCAGTGGAATAAAGGAGAAGGGAGGCAGAGGCCAGGGGCCTGCCACTTCTTACCTGTTGTCATTCATCTGTGTGTAACGAGGCTGGGGGTCAGGGTCCTGGTCATTGACATCAAAACTGGCCCCAGGATCCTAAGAAGGATTTGGCCACCATCAGGAGAAGGCTGACCTCACTGATAGAACAGGACAGCCTCTAGACACACCTCACCACGGATCACGGCCTCCCTCCCCCACTTCCTCACATAATTGCCTGCCAAGTCCGGGTGGTTCTTCTCAATGCCATCGTCCAGAATGGAGACCACAATGCCGTGCCCTGTGTAGCCCTGCGCCCAGGCCTCCTTCACATTCAGGTCCCGCTGAGTGACACCAGACTGCGGAGACACCCACCCCATCACTTATGAGAGATGATTGGTTCTGTGAGGCTAGGGACAACTTGAAGAATCCCCTTGCCACCCTAAAACCTCCTCCTCTACCCATCCCTGCTCCTGAAAGGCCGCCACTGGCTGTTTGGACTCCATGGGAATGTAGAGGACTCTGGGAGGGCCACCCCCAGGCTTGCTTATTAGGATGGGCCAGGAAGAGACTGCCCAGCAGGAGGAAAGGAAAAGAATCAGAGGAGGCCTCGAAGTCAGTCTCCTCTGTCCAAGAGCTCATGGTGGGTGGATGGTGCATCTGGGGAGGAGGTCCCAGCAGCCAAGAAGGCCGCATACCAGGTACCACTGCTGAGGAAACTTGGGGTCTGTGGGCTCCTGGTACAAGTCCCGTTTAGTCCGTCGCTTTGCCACCTGCTGTTCCAGCCACTGTACCTGCGGGGGAGTGGAGGAGAGATGGTGTGGGTGGAGCAGGAGGCGAGAGGGGCTCCCGAGAGCAGGAGGGGGAGGGTGGCAGCAGGAGGGGGCTGGGGCCACACTCACTTGAGGCTCCCGCTGCAGCCGGCTGTGCCGCGGGCGGTGAGGCGACAGGGACCGCTTCGTCACTCCTCGATGCCAGAAGTGGTAATAGTCCCCGAAAATCTGCAATAAAGCAGGGAGACTGAGCTGGGCTTTCCATCTGTCAGTCCCCAGGGAGGCGGGGGACGGGGGTGGACAATGGCTTCACCAGAGGCTCGCCATGGTCAGGGGTGCGGGGCATCTGCTCCCTGTCCAGGACCCAGCAACATGCAGGGACCGTGAGGACTCACTCTCACTGGGATATGCTGCTCGCCTGAAGCACCTGTGCTTTGCTCCTGGCCACCCAGAACATGCCAGCTACCCAGATGCCCCTGAGCAAACAAGGCCAACAGTTCCTGCTCCCTGGTGCCAGAATCCCTGTCTTCTCTGGTCCCACCCCCTGGCAATGTCCTGGGTCTAGGCCAGCAGCCCAGGTAAGAACACCTACCTGGCCCAGGTTGAGGAACCCATGCTTCCGTGCCACGCTATTGGCCACTGCTGGGCCCCCAGGGATGCGCACAGCCCACGTGTTGGTGAAGACCTTCTGGCCCTGAGCATCAGCTGCTAGCAGGACCAAGGTTCCTGTTGCTGCTACCACCCATAGCAACCAGGACCTCAGCTCCATGGGGGGGACAGGTGGCTGGGACCCTGGAGCGCCCGTCTCCTTGGCCTGGTCACAGGGCCTCGGCTCCCAGGTGCCTGCTCACTGCCTGTGGCCCGGGGCTGACTGGTGGGGGCATGGGGACGAGATGGGCAGGGCTCGGGAGGGTGAGGAGTGCCGACTCTGAGAGGAACAAGAAGGGAAAAGGGGGGAGAGGGTCAGTTCCTCCCCTGCCATGCACTAAAGCTGCCCTGCCCACCTCAAGTTTCAATTGGGGCCTGAAATGAGATCTGGGGGAGAAGGGTAAAAAAATAAGTACTCCCCAGAAGAAATCTAGCACCCAAGGCCAGTCAGATAGATGGACAGATGGATGCCCTGACAATCCCACCCAATCCTTTCTCCATGCAAGAATGTAAGAAGTGTAACAGAAAGGCCAGGCATGGTGTCTCACTCCTGTCATCCAGCACTTTGGGAGGCTGAGGCGGGTGGATCACCTGAGGTCAGGAGTTCGAGGCCAGCCTGGCCAACGTGGTGCAACCTCGTCTCTACTAAAAATACAAACATTAGCCAGGTGCTTCCAGTCCCAGCGACTCGGGAGGCTGAGGCACAAGAACTGCTTGAGCCCAGGAGGTGGAGGTTGCAGTAAGCCAAGATCGCGCCACTGCACTCCAGTCTGTGCAACAGAACGAGACTCCCTCTCAAAAAAAAAAAGTGTAACGGAAGCAGCAGGAAGAAGACTATCAAGCCCTGAGTCACTCAAAATCAGAAACAACAAATGAATAAATATTCAACTGATCAAGGTAAAAAAGATGCATTATAAAGCAGTACGTACACATAATCCCATTTTATTTTTTAAAAACTATTTTTACATGTATATTTATACAAACCAAAACAAAATCTGGAAGGACACACGCTATAAAACCTTAACAGTGGTTCTCTCAAGATGGTGAGAATTACAAGTAATTGTTGGCCGGGCGCGGTGCCTCAAGCCTGTAATCCCGGCACTTTGCGAGGCCGAGACGGGTGGATCACGAGGTCAGGAGATCGAGACCATCCTGGCTAACACGGTGAAACCCCGTCTCTACTAAAAAAAATACAAAAAACTAGCCGGGCGAGGTGGCGGGGGCCTGTAGTCCCAGCTACTGGGGAGGCTGAGGCAGGAG
Organism: Theropithecus gelada; assembly: GCF_003255815.1. Lineage (NCBI taxonomy): Eukaryota > Metazoa > Chordata > Mammalia > Primates > Cercopithecidae > Theropithecus > Theropithecus gelada. Next base: position 4,270,281 of record NC_037675.1, read on the forward strand.
AATGGCGTAAACCCGGGAGGCGGAGCTTGCAGTGAGCTGAGATCCGGCCACTGAACTCCAGCCTGGGCGACAGAGCGAGACTCCGTCTCAAAAAAAAAAAAAAACAAGTAATTGTTATTTTCTTCTTTGTGTCACTGTATTCTCCAAATCACCTAGGTACATTTTACATAGGAATAAGATGCTGGCTTTTCAAGGTTTTTAAATGAATGGCATCTATACAACTCACTAGGGTTTCCTAGTTCAGCGAAGCAGATTCAGCCATAGGGAGTTATTTGCAAAGCCCCATAGCTCCTAAGAAGAAAGAATGGGTGACCCTAGGTGAGATGGTACTTTTATGGGCCATGTCCTGAGGGGGTGCGGGGTGGCAATCACAGAGGCTTCACCTCCCTCTATGGCTGAGATGGCTCTATCAGCAAAGTCAGGGGCCCAGGTTCGTTTTTACTGTTTCCTGGGGAATGCTGGGGCCGCCAAGCCCTGCCCTGCCTGGGCCTGGAGGCCCCCAGCTGCCCCCTTGCTTGCTCCACGCCCACCAGCCTTGCGTAATCCGAGCCCAGGCAGCCAGGGCAAACACTGGCTGCTGAGCCAGGAGCGCCAAGGTGAGGCTGAATCAATAGTCCGAGTGTTGTTTTTCCTCCTTCAGCAAACAGACGGCGGGACCTCTCTGCCTAGGGCCACATAACTGTCCCCACATAGAGCCCCTGACTAGCCAGAAGCCAAGCCCCTGGAGGAAGGAGGGAAGCTGGGGGAGGTCCCAGCAGTGCTGCTGGGGGTATCCCGTATCAGTGCCAAGTTGCATGAGCAGCGGCAGGGCCCTGGATGCCCTTACCGCTTCCATAGCCAAGGCCACTCTTTGCCGGATACCAAAAGGAAGGCACCCCAGCTCACGTAGGCCCTGGGGAGCTACAGAGGCAGGCTCACTATAGAGAACTCTTTGCTTCTCCAGAGGCTGCCCTTAGACACAACCGGCCTCCCTGACTGCTGCAGTCCCACCCTGCAGGCTGGGGGTACTCCACATACAATTCCTGGAGTATTTTCAGTTTGGACCAAAATAACCTGACAGCTGATGGCAGGAGACATCTACAATACAGCTCCTGCACATCCCTGTGGGCAGACTCCACAGGGCTCCAGGGCAGGCCTGGGAACCACAGCCCCATGATGGTTGGTTCCAGAAAGCTGGCCTGATCAATGGCTGGACAGCTAGGCACCCCAGCCCTAGGGGATGGAGGGACCTCCTCCCAAGTCCCTCATTTAAGAGAGGATGTGGGACCCTGGGGGCAGAGCCACATAGGAACAGGGCCTCATCTCTCTCCTCTTGCCACCACAGCTGCCTCTTGGATCATCCCCCTGCCCCCACCACCACCAACCACAATGCTGTGAGTCCTGCTGGAGCCCCCAAATCGAGGCTGGGTTCATCTGGGTCTAGCCCAGATTCCAGCACACTGTAGATGGAGCCGCAGCTGCTTGGCGTTAAAAGTGATTAACCAACTATTTAATTACCTTGCAGCACTCGGAAAGAAAGCAGGCTTCAGGCGCAATTGAACAGTCCCCCCAAAGAAAGAGGGCCAGCCTCCCTCCATCCAACAACCCCACCCGTGGTGAGGGGTGGGGATGGCTTCCAGAAAATCAGACCCCCACAGACGGCTCTGCCACAGCATGCGGGACAAGGGAGGATCCCCGAAAAGAGTAAGAACTGAAAACAATGAATGAATGGGTTTCTCCCCACCCCCATCCCAGACTCTGACTCACCCTCTAGTCCCAGTTTGTCTCAAACCTGGAGGCTTGCTGTATTTCTCATGATCTTGTTTCACATGGGACTGTGCTCCAGGCTGTGGCCAGAGAGAGCTGTGGGTGCTCTTCCTGGCTATGTTCTTGGGCACAGCCCTTTTCTCCAGCTCCAGAACCTCCCGACACAGAGAGCCACTCTGGGCCACTCAAACTGCGCCTTACCCCAGGACCCACTGCTGTTTCCCAGACACTGGGGGTCTGGCTCTGACACAGCCACAGAGCAGGCCACGGGAGGGCCACCCGGACACCCAATCAGTCTCTTCCTCTAGAAGAGACACCACGCCGGGTCCTGTTACCAGCCCTGGGAGGCTCCCGTGAAATTATCGCTCCCAGTTCCTGCCCACTATTTGCTGGATGATCTTAACAAGTCACTTCCTCTCCCTGGGCCTCAGTTTCCTTGGTGGTAAAAACTGCTAGACCAGCGGTTTTCAAACTTTTTTTTAAAAAGCCACAGAATCCTTTTTAAAATCAAATGCTCCAATATAGGAAATAGTAAAACGAGGGCTGCTCTGCTTGAGAAGAGGCCAGGCTTGGCTACTCTCCTATGCTGTGTCCACACCTGCTCAGCAGCCGCTCTCATCAGGCCACATCACCTGGGTTCCCCTCGCACTTCCCAAGTCGGAATAAGAATCCCAACACCCTCCAGTGGATGAGGGTCTGCACCCCAGGGGCCATGGGGTAGAGGATGATGGGAAAGCGGGTTCCGACCAGACAAGTGACTGCCGTCAGACCTGTCTGGCAAGCAGGCCGCCCCTCGGTTCAGCCACCCCGCGGGGGCACAGGGGCCTCGGCCAGGCCGCGGCAGAAGGCAGCCCCGGGACCTACCTGCGCCCGCCGCCGGCGCCCGCGGATCCCGCACCTGAGTCCTCACCGCACAGGTGTGCGGGCGGGGGCGAGGCCCGGGAGAAGGATCCCCCGCCTCGCCCCCGGCCGCTCCTCCCCTCCCCGGGCTGAACGCAGGCCCTACGCGGCCGCGGAGTGGGCGAGTCGGCGGCAGCCCCCGAGGCGGCGGGGAGGCGGGAGCACCCGGAGCCTGCGGAATTTTCTCCCCATCCCGCCCCCAGCAGGGGCCCCGCAGGCGCTTCCTGAGGTCAGAGGGCTCGCCCTGGCCCCACGCGGAAAAGTACCGGCCAGGGCCGGGGGTCCGAGACCGGCCCGGCGCGCTCAGGTGGGCTGCTGAGCGCCCTGTCTGCTCCCGGCAGCTCCACCCTCGGGGCCGGCCCCGGAGCCAGTTCCCGAAAGCGGGCGGGCAGCCGGGCCCCGGGGGACCCGGGTCGGGGCTGCACCGGCGCCAGTGCCCTGACCCTCCCCGGCCCGGGCACCCGGGCCGCGGAGCCCGCTCCTGGGGCAGAGCGGCCCGGCCCGGCCGGCTCCCCTCGGGCCCGGCTCCCAGGCGCGCTTGCCTTCCCCGGGCCCCGGGCCCCGCGCCCTCGCTGCTTACCCTCGGGAGCCCGGGCGGGGAAACTTTTACAGGCGAGCGCCGCGGCGGCTCGGGTGCCCCTCGGCCGAGCGAAGAGCCCGGCGGCGGGGGCCTGGGCTCGGCGCGGTCCCCGCGCCCGGCGGCAGCGTCACGGCGCGGAGGCGGGGAGGCGCGGCGGCGCGGCCTCGGCCCGGCCGGCGACCAGGGCAGGGCTCGGCCTGGGCTCCAGCTCCGGCGCGGGCGGGGGCAGCGGCCGGGCCGCAGCGGCGCGGCTTGTTTACTCGGGCCGCTGTCAGCGGCGGCGGCGGCGGCGGCGGCGGCCCGGGCTCCTCCTCCTCCGCCGCCGCGCCCCTCCCCCTCGCGGCGCCACCTCCGCGCTTCCCCGGCCGCCGCCACCGCCGGCTCCGGCTCGGCCGCCCGCCGCCCATGCCGCCCGGCCCCGGGCCCGCTTTCCTAGCGCCGTGCGCCCCAGTGCGTCCGGCCCCGAGCGGCGGCCCTGCGGGGCCTTCTGGGGCGCCCGCTGCCTCCGACTCCCGGTAGGGGCAGGTAGGAAGTGGGGCAGGCGATCCCAAAGTCCTCGCGGCCGCCAGGCACGAGGCCCGGCTGCCGTGCCCCCGCCCCCGGGCTCGGCTCTTCGCCCCGCGAGCGCCCCGGGAAGACGGCTGCGGAGACCCGAACTCGGAACCGAGGGGAAAGGCTTGAGGGAGGCACTCTGAGCCCTGCCTCGGCCGGAGTCTTGGGGGGCCGACCCTCTCCGTCCCCCTCTTCCCACTCCTGGGCCACGAGTTTGAGCCTAACCGGGTTAAGTGCCCAGGGACGGCGGACCTGGGGTCCTCCAGTCCAAGGTCGAGGGAGGACTGCACGGCGGCGGGGCCAGCCTCCTCTGGGCCTACTGTTAGAGGAGTCACGACTTCGTCTGCATTTGTATAGACAGGTGGATATATGAGCAGAAGTAACCCACCTCCTTTTAATATTTTTAGCTTTTTTTTTTTTTTTTTTTAAACACAACCGCTTGCCAGGCACCAGGCCAGTCACTTTATATTATCTCCTCCTTATGTACATGATTTGATCCATATAATCCTGTCAGGCTGACATTATTAATCCCATTTTACAGATAAGGAAACTGAGGCGCACAACGTTTAAATAATTTGCCCAAAGTTCCGCAACCAGCAGACCTCAGATCCTGCAAGAGACTGGGGTGTTTGGCAGAACCTGAATCCAAGCTGCTTGCAATATACCAGCCGGAGCCTCTCCCTCCCTGGGCCCTAGAAAACGTTTGTGCTACTTGGCTGAGGCCGATGCTGCTTGAGCTGAGAAAGAAAAGAAGGAAAATGTGGCCAAGAGCTTCCCAGGCTGGGTTATTCCAAGGTCGCAGAGCAGCCTGTGCCCATCTCTTCTCGCTTCCTGTGAGATAACCTGGCTGCACAGGATCTGCCTGTGGCCTCCTGAACACAGGTTCCCGGGTAATGGAAAGAAAAAAAAAAATCCACTGAGTGTTTTCTGTGAGCCAGGCACCATTGAGAACTCTTTTCTTGTGTCAACCCCTTCTATCCTCACCACATGCCCCATGAGGTGGGTACAGTACATTTTCCTTTAAGTACCTTTGATGTATCACTGTCTACATTTTATATAGGAGGAAACTGAGGCCCAGAGAGGTTAAATCATGATAATTCTTAAGGCAACTGATGAAAATCAGCAAACCCGTTCAAGTCCCTGGGGCACTATTTTTTACTGGGACACCTTAGACAAGTTAATTTATCAGAGACTTCCTCAATTTACTCCTCTATAAAATGGAGATAATATTTAATGAATGCTGATCCCATTCATTCAAAGGTATGATTCGGGCACCTTTAGAAACACTGCAAAAACTGGAAACTGGAGGAACAATGCTGGGTCCTCAAAGTTGAGCTGGAAGGTAAGTCCAGTTGGCCTTGTCCCAAAGTGGGGACGTCCCCTCCACCAAGGAACTAAGACTTGTAGGGGCCACACTGGGTAGTGCCAGCCACAGTTGGGAGAACAATACTCCAGCAGTCAGACTGAGGCAGGAAGTGAGTCACGCTTCTTCCTTAGGCTGTGAGCAAGAGAACTCCATTGAGGGGAAACAGGGACAGGGCTGGCCCCACCTATCTTCCCACTTGTCCTCAGGCCTAGAAGAAAGGTCAGCCCAAAAAAAAGCAATACGTGCTGCTTCAGGTGCCCCACCCATCCTGGAGGCTGGCCCCAGGGGAGCCCGCAGTGGGTCTTTGGAGGGGGAGGGGCTAGTCTAGGCTCAGATGGCTGCCACCCAGGCAGAGGCGGTGGGAAGTGGAGCTTCCCAGTTTCTCCCAGCCAGCTTGCCTCTTCAATCCTGACTTTGGCATAAGGCAAAATTCTTTAAACTGGGTTCTCAGAGGTGCAACCCTCAGAGGGAGGAATGAGGACAGGATTGAGCAGGTGAGCACCTCTCTCTGCTTCAACCAGAGTGTCTCATATTTTAGGGTTTCACATGAGATTGTATTTTACAACAATTCTGCTGCTAAAAAGAATTTGAAAGCCACTCTCCGTGAGACCTCTCTGGAAAAAATCCCATTTGACCACAACTGGTGACTTCTGCCTTTATCTCATTGCAACAAGTCCTGTGGGCAGGTATTGTTCTCTTTATCACTCCCAACTGGCCCTGGAGCCCAGGTCTCCTGACTTGGGGCCCTCGGGGCCCAAGGTCCTCGGGATCCCACCTTATCAGTTTTACACAACAGTTAGCAGGACTTGGGCATGTGACAGAAGTCTGGAGATGAGTGGGAGGAGCAGGGCCTGATGGGTAAGTGGGGGCTGCAAAGGGGCTCCCATTTTCCCAGCAGGGCTCTGGGAGGAAGAGTTCAGCCAGGCCTCTCTTTATCCTTGATTTGGGGCTAATCCAGGGAGGCTCCTGAGAGTAACATAGTCCTAAATCCACCCAGTCATCCTGACTCCAAGTGCTTCTGTTGTCTTCTTGGGGTGCTCAGTGAAATCTCTGGCCCACCTCAGGCACAGCAAATAAAGCCTCCGGCAGCAGCACCCACACCTAGTTTTAAGCAGAATGTCTACACAATATTCAGACTTGCATAGAAGGATGCCCAACAAAATTCCATTGGTGTTCTCTCCGAGTGAAAGGGTCACATTTGCGATCTTTGTTTTCTTCTTTTTGCTTACCTGCATTTTTCAGGAATGTCTACAAGAACTCCTAAAATAATTAAACCTTTAAGTCAATGCGAAATCGAATAAAGCGTGTCCATACTTCACCATCCAGCTCCAGAACACCTGGGATTCATCCTGGCCGCTGCTGCTTCCCCACCACAGGCTGCAGCTGCAACAGTCAGGCTCCTATCCCTTCACAGGGCAGGGCTCTTCCAGTTCTGGCTAAACCACTTTGGGAAAACCTTCTTTATATGACAGGCAAATAAGGTGTGTGTGGGTGGGGGGAGGAGCTAAAAGTGATGTGGTGGTGACATATCTGGTCGCGCTGGGACTGGATCCTAACATGGCCAGCCCTTCTCATTTTCCTCACGTACTGGGGTGGATCTGCACTTACCTTCTGCCTAGCTTTGCTGCATCCCAGCCACTGGCTGACTTAATGGCTTCCTTCCACCAGCTCCAGCTCCTTGTCTTCTGCCTTGCCTTCCATGGCCAGCAAGTGCTGCCACATTATGTACCTAATAAATGCTTTGGGTGCAGTCTCACCTGGCAGACATTCATTGAGCAGCTGCTGAACGCTGGGCTGTGGTGCACCATAGCTGAATCCCTTAGAGCTTATCCCTAGGAAGCCAGAGACCACCTCTAGTAGGGTTGCATGGAGGTAACTGGGACACACCAGGATCTTCTTCAGTCTGCAACCCCCCTGACCTTCCAGCTTCAACAAGCCTGCTGCCCTTCCTTCTCTCTGTTGATTCAGAAATGTGAATCACGGCCGGGCGCGGTGGCTCAAGCCTGTAATCCCAGCACTTTGGGAGGCCGAGACGGGCGGATCACGAGGTCAGGAGATCGAGACCATCCTGGCAAACATGGTGAAACCCCGTCTCTACTAAAAAATACAAAAAACTAGCCGGGCGAGGTGGCGGCGCCTGTAGTCCCAGCTACTCGGGAGGCTGAGGCAGGAGAATGGCATGAACCCGGGAGGCGGAGCTTGCAGTGAGCTGAGATCCGGCCACTGCACTCCAGCTGGGGAGACAGAGCGAGACTCCGTCTCAAAAAAAAAAAAAAAAAAAAAAATGTGAATCACTCAATCCTCATAGTTTCTTTTTGTTTGTTTGTTTTATGGGTTTTTTTTGTTTTTTTTTTCTAAGACAGAGTCTCGCTCTGTTGCCCAGGCTGGAATGCAATGGCCTGATCACAGCTCACTGCAACCTCCGCCTCTTGGGTTCTGGCAATTCTCATGCTTCAGCCTCCCGAGTAGCTGGGATTATAGGCACATGCCACTTGTATTTGTGTGTGTGTGTGTGTGTGTGTGTGTGTGTTTAGTAGAGATGGGGTTTTGCCATGTTGGTCAGGCTGGTCTCGAACTCCTGACCTTAAGTGATACACCCACCTCGACCTCCCTAAGTGCTGAGATTATTAGGCATGAGCCACCGTGCCTGGCCCCCTTGTTGAGTTTTCAGTCGGTTTGTCATCCTGAACAGGGTTTCTCAGCCTTGGCATTATTGACATCTTGGGTGGGATACTCTGTAGGGGAGACTCTGCATTGCAGGATGTTTAGTTGCATCCCTAGTCACTAAACTTAGCTGCTAGTAGCACTCCCGCTCCCATGATGACAACCAAAAAGATCTCCAGGTATTGCCAAATTTCCCTTGGGAGACAAAAATCACTCCCAGCAGAGAACCACTGTCGCAGAGTGAGGAGTGGGAACATCACAGGATGGTGGTTAGTGTGCCAGGGTTCGAGGCAGCAAGAGTTGTCTGCTGGGAACTAAGCTCTGAGACAGCTGGCAGCGAGGGAGAAAATTCCCAAACTTGAAACCACCCAGTATGCCAGCACAACAATGGGCCATTTAGTGAGGGCAAAAAATCATGCATCCTCATGACATCTGAGGACATCACTTTCTTTTTTTTTTTTTTGAGACGGAGTCTCGCTCTGTCGCCCGGGCTGGAGTGCGGTGGCATGATCTCGGCTCACTGCAAGCTCCGCCTCCCGGGTTCCCGCCATTCTCCTGGCTCAGCCTCCCGAGTAGCTGGGACTACAGGCGCCCACAACCGCGCCCGGCTAATTTTTTGTATTTTTAGTAGAGACGGGGTTTCACCGTGTTAGCCAGGATGGTCTCGATCTCCTGACCTTGTGATCCGCCCGCCTCGGCCTCCCAAAGTGCTGGGATTACAGGCTTGAGCCACCGCGCCCGGCCGACATCACTTTCCATCGTGTTGGTGATAATGCTGAATCAAGGAAAGGATCAATCATGTTGATCATACTCCATTTTCTAAGGCAGGGAGGTGTGTGGGCCCTTGTAGCATTAAAGACGTATTTGGAAAATAGATCACTGGTTGCTTGGGGAAGGGGGCAGGGAGGGGTGGGAGGAAACTTTTGGGAATGATGGACATGTTCATTATCTTGATTGTGGTGATAGTTTCATGGGTGTGCCCATATGTCAAAATATATCAAGTTGTACACTTTAAATCCATGCAGTTCATAGTGTGTCAGTTATACCTCAGCAAAGCTGTTTTGAAGATGTGTTGTTTAGTTTTAGTGCTTGAAGGGCATTATTTTGAAAATTCACTACTGTGGAGTAGTCCGTTTCTTGACTGTGCTGAATAAATAAGGAGTCACTATAATACTTAAAAAGGAAACAGGAAGAAAAAACAAAAAGAAGAAAAGTGATCATGGGCTGTAAGGTCGTCCTAGGCAGGGAAGGAAAGGAATGGCATGAAGAGTTGGCTCAGTCACCCCTGAGTGTGGCCCGGAGAGCCTGTCCTCTGGCCTACAGCAGGCCTCAGAGAGTCTTTCCGTTGACTGATGCCATCAAACCAACATGTCTGGAATGGTATTATCAGGGGCTTGGGAAAATAGAATAACAAATGTGCTGGCTGCCAGGAAAGGAACAGATGATTCTGGAAATTATAGGCTCCTCCACAAACTTTAATCCCTAAAACAAACATTGCTGGGGAAAAGTCGGTTAATACCTGGAGGAGGGTGAGTGCTGTCCTTCAGTAGGGCATGGCACACCTGGGAGCAGAGAGCATTTACAGAAGCCAGATGCCATGTGCCAACCTGTGTGTTACAGGCTCATGCCCAAGGGACTGCACCTGGCAGGAGGGAGCACTGCAAGCAGCAGTCAGGGGCCGTCTCTGACTGTGCAGATGCTTTTTGGCTGATGGAGACCTCTATGGAGGTTCTTAGGAGCCCCTCAGCGAGGCAGGGGAGCAAGGAGAGGGGCTGTGACAGGGATGAGTTATATGTGAAAAGAAAAACTGCTTTCGTGGAGGTTGATTGTGCACCAGGCATTTCATTCATTCATTCCTCAGATACTCATTGAGTGCCTACCAGGTTCAGAACCTCTTCCAGTGCTTCAGTTATAGTGAGGGAAGCAGGCAGTTCGCAGGTGAATAACCCAGTTTATGAGAGAAGTTCAGATCATCCTAAGAGCTCTGAAAGAAAATGATAAGGTAATGTGAGAGTGCCTGGGGGAGGGGGAGGGCTACTATCCCTGGGGTGGTCGGGGAAGACCTCTGGGAGAAGATGATGTTTGAGCTGAGGCTGAAGAAAGAGGCAAAAGTGGCCGGGCGCGGTGGCTCAAGCCTGTAATCCCAGCACTTTGGGAGGCCGAGACGGGCGGATCACGAGGTCAGGAGATCGAGACCATCCTGGCGAACACGGTGAAACCCCGTCTCTATTAAGAAATACAAAAAACTAGCCGGGCGAGGTGGCGGGCGCCTGTAGTCCCAGCTACTCGGGAGGCTGAGGCCGGAGAATGGCGTGAACCCGGGAGGCGGAGCTTGCAGTGAGCTGAGATCCGGCCACTGCACTCCAGCCTGGGTGACAGAGTGAGACTCCGTCTCAAAAAAAAAAAAAAAAAAAAAAAAAAAGAAAGAGGCAAAAGTGTAAAGATCTGGAGGAAGGGTGTACCACGCAGAGGGAAGGGCAAGGACATGGGCCTGGGGGCATGAGCTTATACACTTGGGGAGCAGACACTTCTTGGAGCATGACGGAGAGATGAGATGAGAGGTAGGTAATGGGCTGGATCACAGAGCACTTGCCAAGCTGGGTCCAGATGTTGAGTTTAGTTATCAGAGCTATGGGCTCTGGATTCTCAAAATTCTTTTGGAAATTTGACTGATTTACCCTTTAATAAAACTTATTTATTTATTTATTTATTTATTTATTTAGAGATGGAGTCTTGCTCTGTTGCCCAGGCTGGAGTGCAGTGGCGCGATCTCGGCTCACTGCAACCTCCAGCTCCCTGATTTAAGCAATTCCCTTGCCTAAGCCTCCTGAGTAGCTGGGATTACAGGTGCACACCATCATGCCCAGCTAATTTTTTTGTGTTTTTAGTAGAGACAGGGTTTCACCATGTTGGCCAGACTGGTCTCGAACTCCTGACCTCAGTCATTCCACCTGCCCCAGCCTCCCAAAGTGCTAGGATTACAGGCATGAGCCGCCGCACCTGGCCGTTTTATTTTTATAGTTTTAAATTTAACTTAAAAGATGGGCTTTCGCTCTGTTGCCCAGACTGGCCTCAAGCAATCCTCCTGCCTCTGCCTCCAGAGGTGCTGGGATTACAGGTGTGAGCCACCGTGCCCGGCAAATTTACCCTTTTTAAAGGCTCTTCTGACTACCATGGGGAGTAGAAATACAAGGGGTTCGTGTGGGAACCCACCACAGCCCGACACAGGCACCATAGGTGACCCTCCCGATGTGAAATGTAGGGGACTGGCTTGGGAGAGTCCAGTGACTTTTTTTTTTTTTTAATGAAACAGAGTCTCATTTTGTCCCCCAGGCTGGGGGGCAGTTTCTTTTTTTTTTTTTTTTTTTTTTTTTTTTGAGACGGAGTCTTGCTCTGTCGCCCAGGCTGGAGTGCAGTGGCCGGATCTCAGCTCACTGCAAGCTCCGCCTCCCGGGTTCACGCCATTCTCCTGCCTCAGCCTCCCGGGTAGCTGGGACTACAGGCGCCTGCCACCTCGCCCGGCTCGTTTTTTGTATTTTTTAGTAGAGACGGGGTTTCACCAGGTTAGACAGGATGGTCTCGATCTCCTGACCTTGTGATCCGCCCATCTCGGCCTCCCAAAGTGCTGGGATTACAGGCTTGAGCCACCGCGCCCAGCCTGGAGTGCAGTTTCATGATCTCAGCTCACTGCAGCCTGTATCTCAGCCTCCCTGAGTAGCTGAGATTACAGGCATGCGCCACCACACCCGGCTAATTTTTTGTATTTTTAGTAGAGACAGGATTTCATTTGCTATGTTGGCCAGGCTGGTCTGAAACTCCTGACCTCAAGTGAACCACCTGCCTTGGCCTCCCAAAGTGCTGGGATTATAGGTGTGAGTCACCACCTTGAGTGACTATAAGCACCAGCCCTTGAATGACTTACAAACCAGTAAGCAGGTGGTAGGCTCCTGCACAGGCCTGGGAAGGCTGGACAGGAGGTGAACCACACATCTGACCTGCGAAATGGGGGCCTCTGCGGGACAAGAGCTGGCAGGGCAGCCAGGCCTGGGATCCCCCAACCCAACTGCTTAGGAGGGTTCAGGTGCTTCTCTCTAAACCATAGCCCTTGGGCATCTTTAGCCAGAGACTTGGCAACAAAAAAAAAACTGCTTTGAGTTAACAGCTGAAACTCATAGCGCATTTGCGGGCTCATGCTCTTAGGCTCTGTGCTCAATGCCTTATAATGATTGCTTCATATATTGCTCACGACAACCCTTGAGGCAGGTGCTGTTTTGATCCCTGTTTCACAGATTGGGAAGCTGAGACCTGGACTCACAGTCACTAAGGAAAATAAAGATCCACGATTTGAACCTGGGACATAAGAATAGAAAGCCTACACACTTCAACCACTCTGCCTTCTGCCTCTACAAGAGTGCTGAACTGTGGCTAAATCAGACACAGATTCACTCAGCCATCATGATGTGGGTGGCTCAGCTGTGATTCACATTTGACTTTTTCTTGGACAAGAATTGTTCACCTATGTTCTCATAGTAGTACATGCTGATTTTTCTGGTTTCCTTTGTTTTTGTCTGAAACAGTATTGTTCTGTTGCCCAGGCTGGAGTACAGCAGCTCTTCATAGGTGCCATCAGATCATACTACAGCCTTGAACTCCCGGTCTCAAGGAGTCCTCCCACCTCAGCTTCCTGAGTAGCTGGGACTACAAGCACATGCCACCATGCCTCCTGAAATGTTTTATTCTTTTGTAAAGACAAGGTCTCACCATGTTGTCTGGGCTGGTCTACAACTCCCGGTGTCAAGTGATCCCTCCCTCCTCAGCCTCCCAAAGTGCTGGGCTTACAGGCATGAGCCACTGCACCTGCCCTGATTTTTTTTTTTAATAATATTCATGCTACTGAAGTGCTGAACTGCCCTTCCCCTCCACAGACTTGTTGGGAGGCTGCAGTGTTGGTGATCAGCCCAGCCCTCATTTCAGATTCAGCTTTGAAATGCTCTTGAATGTCCCTAGGCAAATTATTCAACCTCCCAGGGCCTCAGTTTCCTCCTCTATAAAATGGGGTAAGAGCAGTACCCCATCATCAGTGACAGCTGTGAAGTGTGCAGCACTGTACCAACCAGCAATGAGGGCTGCTGGGGTTGTGTTCTACCGTCCCTCCTCCTGAAGCAGGAATGCTCTTCCAGTTGGCTGGCCCACAAGGCTTTTCTGACCCTTCTCTGTTGGCTTAGTTTCATGGCTGAGCCTCTGCTCTGACAGCAGCTTGGTGCTGGCAGGTGATTTTTCTCTTGGGAGACAGCTACCAGTCCCCTTGCATGGCTGTGTACTTTCAGTGCAGCCTTTGGTGTGGCCTGGTTCCTGGGTGGCCCACGAGGTGCCCTTGTACCCATTTTGTAAGATTTCTGCTCCTTTGACCTCTTGCCCTGAGGTCAGAGGTCAGCAAACAGTCCTCTGAGGCCAGTACTTCCCAACTTGTTCACGTGATGCCACACAGATTACATGGGCAACCCGCTGGGGCCCATGGACCAGGCTGACTGAGGCTGGCAGAGCCTTGCTGGCATTGGTCGCCCTGGACCCTGGTGCCTGCTTGGGGGAGGAGAGGATCTAGAGCCCATTTCAGGCACACTAGTGGGCAGTGCTCTCTAAGGGACCCTGGTGGCCTGACCGCATGGGGGACAGGTGGGAACGCTGCTTCCCTGTGACAGCCACCTCATTGGGCTTGCTAAGTTCTCTCCTCAAGAGATCCTGGCAGGGCCGATCTCCCTGATCTTCAGTTTTAGAGAGAAGGAATAATTTCTAAGTAGTGCTCTAGGAAGATTATTTTCCTGAGAAACGACAGGGCTCTGTCTGGTCATGGCAGTCAGTCTCCAATTCAAGCCACGTACATTATTTACGGGAAAGAGACTCCTGCAGCGCCCCACCCCTACTCGCACCCCAATATGCTGATGTCAGTTATTTTTGTGATGTCAGGTATACATTTCTTCTTATAGCCCCTATGCAAACATCAATCCAAGATGAATAGGCAATACATGACTTGAAGGTCAAAACTACATGGAAAAATACACATAAGACAATCTTGCTTCTACCTCCATTCCTTCTGTGTAGTCCCTCTCCATATCCAAGTACTAATTTTTATTGGATCGGATTGATCCCTCTGTTGTCTCTTTTTGCCAAAAGAAAAAAATATATAGACACATACATATACAAGCATATAGAGTTATCTATATTTTTATACTCCTTTATTTTATTTTATTTTATTTTATTTTATTTTATTTTATTTTTGAGATGGAGTCTCACTCTGTCACCCGGCCTGGAGTGCAGTGATGTGATCTCGGCTCACTGCAACCTTCACCTCCTGGGTTCAAGCTATCCTTCTGCCTCAGCCTCCTGAGTAGCTAGGATTACAAACGTGCACCACCGAGCTCAGCTAATTTTTGTATTTTTAGTAGAGACAGGGTTTCACCATGTTGGCCAGACTGGTCTCGAACTCCTGACCTCAGGCCATCCACCTGCTTCAGCCTCCCAAAGTGCTGGGATTACAGGCGTGAGCCACTGTGCCCAGCCTATACTTCCCCATTATTTTATTTTATTATTATTTTTTTTTTTTTTGAGACGGAGTCTCGCTCTATCACCCAGGCTGGAGTGCAGTGGCACAATCTCGGCTCACTGCAACCTTTGCCTCCCGGGTTCAAGCAATTCTCTTGCTTCAGCCTCCCAAATAGCCGGGACTACAGGTGCGTGCGACCACACCCAACTAATTTTTTGTATTTTCAGTAAAGACAGGGTTTCATGGTGTTAGCCACGATGGTCTTGATCTCCTGACCTTGTGATCCCCCCCACCTTGGCCTCCCAAAGTGCTGGGATTACAGGCATGAGCCACCATGGCCGGCCTGTTCTCCCCTTTTTAATCAAAAGGCAGCATATTACAATTTTTTTTCACTTAGCAGTACGTGTACATTGGAGAAATGTACCTAGTAAATATAGACAAAACTGCAAACCCAGTAAAATTTAAAGTAACAAGATCTGTTTAATGAGAAGGATAATGTTTGCCTGAAACCACATTGCTACTTTTAGCGATATAGGACTGACCACTCAGAGCGGATCTGCTTTTGAGCTTGACATGTATTTGCATGCTACCATGCACTGGGGAATGACTCAATTCTCCCCAACTTTTCTCTACTTGAATTACTGCAATATTTTTGTTTGCACAGTGGGCTGTTACATCATTTGGCCTTCACTTGGCTTCAACGCATCATTTATGCATTAAATCCGCCTCTATTCTTTTCTTGTTAGCCAGCAGCAATTAAAAAGGACTGCTCGATGCCAACAAAATCATAAACACAAATGCAAACTTGAGCAGTGAAATCCTGTGTCAACAATAAATTGTAAGGTGGTCAAGCCAATGGTGATGCTAATGAAAATAATCGTAATGGCTAACTTGCTATGTGCTGGCACCATGCTAAATGTTTTACATGCAAGGTTTTATTTAATTCTCCCAGCAGCTCTGTAATGAAGTAAGCACTACCCATTTCACAGAAAAGAACATTTAGTCGGCCGGGCGCGGTGGCTCAAGCCTGTAATCCCAGCACTTTGGGAGGCCGAGACGGGCGGATCACGAGGTCAGGAGATCGAGACCATCCTGGTGAACACGGTGAAACCCCGTCTCTACTAAAAAATACAAAAAAACTAGCCGGGCGAGGTGGCGGGCGCCTGTAGTCCCAGCTACTCCGGAGGCTGAGGCAGGAGAATGGCGGGAACCCGGGAGGCGGAGCTTGCAGTGAGCTGAGATCCGGCCACAGCACTCCAGCCTGGGTGACAGAGCAAGACTCCGTCTCAAAAAAAAAAAAAAAAAAAAAAAAAAAAAAAAAAAAGAACATTTAGTCTTAGCGGGATTAAATAACTTGCTCAAGGTCACATGTATAGGAAGTGGTAGAGGCAGCATTTGAACCCATGTCTGTCTGACCCCAGGGACCAGTAAGGGTTTGTGATGGGAGCATGGACCTTACTAAGCTTTTTGATATGAGTTCCTGGCCATAATTGCTCTCCTTGGCCAGGTCTGCTGGGCTGGGCAAGGAAGGTATGTGGAGCCTGGGGCAGAGAGTGGAAAGGGAGTGTGGTGGTCACAGTCCCTGCTGAGACCTGGACCCCCAAGGACCCCTCTCCCTGAAGTCCTGGGAGAAATTGCACCAAACCGGGCCTTGTGACCCTGATTCCTCTCACCCAATATCAAAGTGAATAAATACACACACACCAAAGATACCATTTGGAAGATAATGATCTATGTCCATGACTGTAACAATGCCACTCTGTCAGGTCTTGATGAAGGACTAAGAGTTCCATATGTTCCTGCGGTGTCCCTGGCTGACCACCCTAGGCTGGAGCTGGGCAGTGTTCAAGATGAAAGCACAGGGCAAGGCATGGTGGCTTCTGCCTGTAATCCCTGTGCTTTGGGAGGCTGAAGCAGGAGGATCACTTGAGGTCAGGAGTTCAAAACCAGCCCAGGCAACAAAGCATGACAACTCCTCTATAAAAAATTGTTTTAAAAAGATGAAAGCACATGCTGGGCGTGGTGGCTCACACCTGTAATCCTAGCACTTCGGGAGGCTGAGGCAGGCGGATCACCTGAGGTCAGGAGTTCGAGACCAGCCTGGCCAACATGGCAAAACCCCATCTCTACTAAATACAAAAATTAGCCTGGCGAGATGGCGTGTGCCTGTGATCCCAGCTACTCGGGAGGCTGAGGCAGGGGAATCACTTGAACCTAGGAGGCAAAGGTTGCAGTGAGCTGAGATTGAGCCACTGCACTCCAGTCTGGGCAACAAAGTGAGACTCCATCTCAAAAAAAAAAAAAAAAAGAAAAGAAAAGATGAAAGCGCAGACTTGTGGCCAGTATCTCTCTCTGGCCTTTCATCCTCCTCCCATCCTGCCCTGTCTTACTTCATCTCCCACTTCCTCTCCTGTCACTGCCATTTGTTCTTTCCCTGTCCTGGGCCTGTCTTTAATCCCTGTTGGAGCTGGAATCTGTGGCTCCGACTTTGTTTAATGAGAAGGGTGAGATAGGGTGGCCAGGCAGGCCTGGAGTCAGAGGCTCAGCCCAAGCTTAGTTACCAAGTCACAGAGCAGGTCTGAGCTTCCCACACTGCTGGGGCAACACATGTGGTAAGTGTACCAGTCCCAAAACAATGACCGGAGTGTCCTGTGGGGACCTGGCTGCCACTCTCCTTAACAACAGCTCCAGGGTGGGAGTTTGGCCCTCAAGGATCAGGGCAGCTGAGGCCAACCAGGCTCTTGGGGACTGACTCACACTAAGGCATTTACATAACAAATGCCCAAACCCTCTCCAATGCCCAGGTACTTCCAGGCCTGCCAAAGCCCCTGTCTTGGTAAGGGTCCCCAGAGAAGGTAGGCACACACCCAAGCCAGCAGCCAAGGGTGGCACCATTGCATCTCTGCACCCACTTCCTCAGATCCAGGCCCAAGAACACAAACACCCTTCCCCCTCCCCAGGACCAGACAGCCCAGCACTTTCCGATAAGCCTCTTGCCCCACATAGTGATTTGGTTTCAGTTTTCCTAGATCAATACAATTGATTGTGAAAACCCAGTTCCCCTGTCCCTTTGGCTCCAGGTGCCGGGAACTGTTAGAACTCCAGCTGTGTGCTCCAGTCATGCGGCTCCCAGGATAGCCTTCACTTGGCTCCCCATGATTGGATTTGGGTATTCGCAATCTTTTTATCTGGGTTTCAGCTTCTACTAGAATTCAACCCTTCCCTATTAAAAATATATATATATAGTTTCTTACGTTATGAAAGACATTTCTTTCTTTTTTGGAGTTTCACTCTGTTGCCCAGGCTGGAGTGCAGTGGCGCAATCTCAGCTGACTGCATCCTCCACCTCCCAGGTTTAAGCAATCCTCCTGCCTCAACCTTCCGAGTAGCTGGGATTACAGGTGCCTGCCACGAAGCCTGGATAATTTGTTTTTTGTTTTGTTTTGTTTTTTTTCGAGATGGAGTCTCACTCTGTCATCCAGGCTAGAGCGCAGTGGCATGATAGCCCACTGCAGCTCTGTCTCCTGGGTTCAAGCGATTCTTCTGCCTCAGCCTCCCGAATAGCTGGGATTACAGGCAAGTGCCACCACGCCCAGCTAATTTTTGTATTTTTAGTAGAGTCGGGGTTTCACCATGGTGGCCAGGCTAGTCTCAAACTCCTGACCTAGTGATCTGCCTGCCTCAGCCTCCCAGAATGCTGGGATTACAGGCATAAGCCACTGTGCCCAGGCAAAATCTAGTTCCTTGTGTTATGAAAGACATTTCTATGTAAGCTCCATTGGCCTTCCTTATACATTCACACGGTCCACCACCTGGCACATCCAGCTCAGCCACACTGGCCTTCCTGCTGTTTCCCCCTCCCTCCCACCACACTGCTGCAACAGCACCTTTGCACTGGCCATCCCTCTGCCTGGACCTCTCTTCCATGACACCTGCTTCTCCTAGCTCCCTCATCTCTTTTGGGACTTTTCTCGACTATCACTTTTGCTGACTGCAGGATGCTGAAATGCAAACATAGCACTCCCCGTCCCCCATCCTTGTGTCATTTCTCTCCATAGCACTTTTTGCCATGGGACATCCTCAGTACTCTCACTTATTTATTGCCTTTCTTCCCCCATGGGAACGTCAGGCCTATGTGGTGGGCTGGGATTTCTGTGTTTTTCTCACTGCTATATCTCCGATGGCTAGACAGTGCCTGGCACCTAGTAGGTGCTCCATCAACAGTTGTGGAATGAATGGTTTCACTCTGGAAAACTTGAATTTACATAACACAAAGAAGAAACACACAATATCTATAACCTCCATCCTTTCCAACTGAGCTCCCCGTCTCTGGAGACGTTCAAGTGGAAACTGGCCAGCCATTTGGTGAGGGGCTGTGGAAAGGATATGTGTACTGGGCAGAGGTGGAATTATGGGACCTCTAATTTTCCTGTTTTCCTGGGCTCCTGAGAAATACTTTTTGTCTTCCCCTGCAGTCATTGTCTGGGAGTTTTGGAACCGCTGACTGACTCTTCAAGCACCAGGCTTTTCCCTTGGTCCTCAGCACTGGATGGGGAGCCCTACATCCCAGAAGGCTTGGGAAACAGCATGGAGCAGAATCACCTATCACAGCCAAACAAGACTCTCCAGGAGGAAATACAGCAGAGATCTGCTTAGGGCTTAGCAAACAGTGACAAAGGTGAGGTGAAGCCAATCGGGACACACACCAGCCCAGGATGATGTGAGGAATGTCAGGCAATCCCTATATCCTCAGATGTGTCCCCATCCACCTGGCACATGTCTGGAACTTCGCCATTACAGAGACTTCAGTGTCTGCCTTTTTTTTTTTTTTTTTTTTGAGACGGAATCTCGCTCTGTCGCCCAGGCTGGAGTGCAATGGCCGGATCTCAACTCACTGCATCCCGGGTCCACGCCATTCTCCTGCCTCAGCCTCCGGAGTAGCTGGGACTACAGGCGCCCGCCACCTCACCTGGCTAGTTTTTTGTATTTTTTTTTTAGTAGAAACAGGGTTTCATCGTGTTAGCCAGGATAGTCTCGATCTCCTGACCTCGTGATCTGCCCGTCTTGGCCTCCCAAAGTGCTGGGATTACAGGCCTGAGCCACCGTGCCCGGCCTGCTTTTTTTTTAAATTTTAATTTTTAATTAATTAATTGTTTCTTTATTTTAAAAAATAGAGATGGGGTCTTGATAAGTTGCTCAGGCTGGTCTCAAATTCCTGGGCTCAAGCAATTTGCCCACCTCAGCCTCCCAAAGTGCTGGGATTACAGGCGTGAGCCACCACACCCAACCCAGTGTCTGCTTTTAAGATGCACTGTTTGGAAAGTCAGTTGATTCAACATTACAGCCACATAAACCAGGTCTGAATTTGCATGTCACCCCTGACTGGGTCAGGAGTGGGTGTGAGTTTTGGTAATGGGGGCATTTAGAAGCAGGGGCACTGCCAGGAAAGGAGGCAGCCTGAGACCGCTGTTCTATGTGATAGGAGTCCTCAGGATCAAAGGCCTCAAGATAACAGATGTGACCTCACGGATAAACCCCAGAACAGACACTGGGGCCAGGTATCTGGGACAGGAAGTGACTATGAGAAGCAGAACCAATGTAAAACCCCTCAACAGCCACAGCATTTCCAAGGGCTCAGTCTTCATAGAAATGGGTTACTAGGACATATCACCTATGTCCTATGAAGGGGAACTCCCTCAGGGTCCACGTGGACAGGACATTTGGGGGTTTACATTTATGGCAAACACAGCACAGAAGCCACCACTGCTGCCTCCTACCCCATGGCAGACACTAACATTGCCAATCTACTCACCATACAGCTGCGGAGCCCTTCTCCCCACAGTGATCCAAACAGTCACTGCAAATCTATCAGAATTAGCATGAGGCCGGGTGCCATGGCTCATGCCTGTAATCCCAGCACTTTGGGAGGCTGAGGCAGGCAGATCACTTGAGGTCAGGAGTTCGAGACCAGCCTGGTCAACATGGTGAAACCTCATCTCTACTGAAAATACAAAAAATAGCTGGGCATGGTGGCACAGGCCTGTGATCTCAGCTACTCGGGAGGCTGAGGCAGGAGAATTCCTTGAACCCAGGAGTCAGAGGTAGCAGTGAACTGAGATTGCACCACTGCACTCCCCTCCCACCTGGGCGACAGAGTGAGACTCCATCTCAAAAAAAAAAAAAAAACAAAAGGAATTAGCACAAGAGGTGAAATGGTGTGGTGTCATGCACCTGTAGTCACAGCTACTCAGGAGGCTGAGGCGGGAAGATGGCTTGAGCCCAGGAGTCAGGGGTTCTGGGCTATAATGCACTATGCTGGTCCACACTAACTTCAGCATCAATATGGTGACCTCCCAGGAATGGGGACCACTAGGTTTTCTAAGGAGGGGTAAACTGGCTCAGGTAGGAAACAGAGTAAGTCAAAACTCTTGTACTGATCAGTAGTAGGATGGTGCTGTGAATAGCCACTGTACTCCAGCCTGTGCAACATAGCCAGATCCTCTTTTTTTTTTTTTTTTTTGAGACAGAGTCTCGCTTTGTCACCTAGGCTGGAGTACAGTGGCATGATCTCGGCTCACTGCAACCTCCGCCTCCCGGGTTCTAGCAATTCTCCTGTCTCAATCTCTCAAGTAGCTGGGACTACAGGCCCCTGCCACCACACCTGGCTAATTTCTGTATTTTTAGTGGAGACACAGTTTCACCATGTTGGTCAGACTGGTCTCAAAACTCCTGACCTCAGGTAACCCACCCGCTTAAGCCTCCCCAAGTGCTGGAATTACAGGCATGAGCCACCGGGCCTGGCTGCCAGATCTTATATCTTAAAAAGAAAAAGGAAAGAAATGTGTTTTTATCATCCCTCCCCTTCAGGAATCACAGGGTTAGGATTCCACAGAAGAGAAGAGCAACTGGGACTCAGGGAGGGAGTGAGACCGGGCCCAGGTCACACAGGGCATCGGCGGGGAAGGCAGGTCTGGAGCTCTGAACTTCCCACAGGCCCAGGTGCTGTCGCCTGTGACTGGACAGTTGGGCCAGGAGTCAGAGCACATGTGTCCATTCCCATGCCCACACGCCCAGTGGAATAAGCCATTCCAGCCCCACATGTCAGCAAGTACAGAGTGTGAAGACCCAGGGCGCTTGGGGTGACCTTCTACAGTTTGGACTTTCTGGACTCCAGGAGTCACCTGGGTGCATTGGGAAGATGTTGGGGAGGCCTAGAGCCCAGGATCTGGCAGCTAACCCGACATGTCCATATGAGCCTTTGCCCCTAGCCTGTGTCCAGGGCAAACTGCCCAGTGCCCTCTGAGAGGGGCAACTGGGCCTGGCCCAGCAGGACAAACCTTGCCTTCAGCTGGTCCCCAGTCTGGACAGGCCATCTCCACTCTCTTGGCTTCAGATGCTTGATCCATCCATGAGGAAGTTGGCCTGTGGCTTAACTTTGCAGGGCCTCCATTTCTTCATCCATTAAATGGGGATACTGATAACTCCCCTGCTGAGGTATCGCAGGAATGGGATGAACTAATTCATAAAATGTTTGGCATGGCATCCTGCACACAGCAGGTACTCAGGGAGGACAACTGGGATTCTGACTTGGCCTAGGGACTTTCCCAGCTCTAAGAGCTCAGCCTGTGACCCACACCTTCCCATGGTAACCGTCTGCCCCATACCAGCTCTGTCGTCACTGGAACTGAAATATCTTGGCTGAGCTTGGAAGGTGAGAAACTTGATTTCTGCTGATTTTGGAGAAGGACAAGGAAGATGAGAGTGCTCTCTTTTTCCAAGAAGCAGCTCAGAAATTTCCAAACAGTTGCCCACGGTGCCTATGTTCTCTGTGGTCTCTCTCTCTCCCTCTCTCTGTCTCTGTGTGTGTGTGTGTGTGGCGGGGGGTGGTGGTGTGTGTGTGTGTGTGAGAGACAGAGGTTCCTCCCATTCATGGAGGGGATTCCCAGTGTAGTTGGGGACCCAGGGTGGGTAGATCAGTGAATCTCCTGCTTGGAAATGTGTACCCGTGCCCAATTCTGGCTTCCCAAGGGTCATTCCATGAGTCCTCAGCCCCACTGTGTGCCCCCCCACTCCCCATCACACAGGTGATGTGGGGAAACGGACAGAGGAGCACTGGATGGGAGGAGGAAGAGTTGAGTTTGCTTGGTCTACAGTGGTTTTGGTTTTTGTTTGTTTTTTTGAGATGCAGTCTTGCTCTGTTGCCCAGGCTGGAGTGCAATGGCACCATCTCAGCTCACTGCAAGCTCCACCTCCCGGGTTCAAGCAATTCTCATGCCTCAGCCTCCCAAGTAGCTGGGATTACAGGCGTGTGCCACCACACCCGGCTAATTTTTGTATTTTTAGTAGAAACAGGGTTTCACCATGTTGGCCAGGCTGGTCTTGAACTCCTGACCTCAGGTGATCTGCCCACCTTGGCCTGCCAAAGTGCTGGGATTACAGGCGTGAGCCACCGTGCCCAGCCTGTTTTTTTCTTTTCTTTTCTTTTCTTTTTTTATTTTTCTTTTTTCTTTTTTTTTTTGAGACAGAGTCTTACTCTGTCACCCAGGCTGGAGTGTGATGGCATGATCATGGTTCACTGTAGCCTCGACCTCTCGGCTCAGGTGATCCTCCCACCTCAGCCTCCAAGTAGCAGGGAATACAGGTGCATGGAGCCATGCCTGGCTAATTTTTTATTTTTGGTAGAGATATGGTTTTGCCACATTGCCCAGGCTGGTCTTGAATTTCTGGGTTCAACTGATCTGCCCACCTCGGCCTCCCAAAGTGCTGGGATTACCAGTTTGAGCCACCACACTTGGCTGGTCTACAGTGTTTTAAAACAAAAAACAGCCCATCATTGAGAATTAAAAGAAAAAAAGCAGCTGGCTATAAAATAATATATATAAATAAAGTTTATATACATATACTGAAAAAAAGACTGGAGGGAAATACACCAGCCAACTAGAGTGATTGTTCCTGGGGGTGACAGACTTGAGGCTAGATTCTTATTTTCCTTTTTTTTTTTTTTTTTTGAGACAGAGTCTTGCTCTGTTGCCAGGCTGGAGTGCAGTGGTGCAATCTTGGCTCACTGCAACCTCCGCCTCCCGGATTCAAGTGATTCTTCTGCATCAGCCTCCCAAGTAGCTGGAACTACAGGCGCACACCACCACGCCTAGCTGATTTTTGTATTTTTAGTAGAGATGGGGTTTCACCATATTGGACAGGATGATCTCGATCTCTTGACCTCATGATCTGCCCCCCTCGGCCTCCCAAAATGCTGGGAATACAAGCATGAGCCACCATGCCTGGTCACTTTTCAAACTTTTTGATAGTGAATACAACTTGCTTTTACCATCAGATGCAACAATAGCAAACATCATTTTTATCCAGGGGAAATGAAACCTGTGGTTTGGGCTTCAGTGGTGAGCGGGGCCGACTTTTCTCACTTCCCCTGCCATGGGTGGTGACCCACAGACTGGGGTGGGGCCAGGTTCACCTCTCCTATTCCCCAGTCTTAAAGGTGGCAAAGGCCCTTGGAGCCACCTTGCTGGCCCGCTAAGGAGCTGTGGCGAGGAACACACCCCATCAGGGCTGACTCCTTGCTGGGAACTGGGTGAGGCAGATGGACATGGTGCTGAGCGACAGTGAGGTTCCCCCCACATCCTTTTGCCTGCCCTGCTGCGTCTGCTGCTGAGTTAGGATCCATCTGGGGAGCCACCGTGGGATGTACTATGATGAGCTGGGCTGCCTCCGAGGGCCAGGCAGGCTTTGAAGAGAGGCAAGAAGCTCAGAGGAAAATCAAAGGCACTCTGTTTCTATCTGCATCCACTGCTCGGTCCCAGGGGTCATTCTTTGCCAGTCTCAGACCTTGCCACAGTGCTCTGGCCAAAGCACCCCTTAGGCACTCCTTGGGGACTCTAACATGTGCTTATGCCAGGCGCTGGCCTGGGCACATCCCCATGCTCCCTGGCACAGCCCTACAAGGTGGACGTGGCAAGAGTAAGGACTGGTGCCTGACCTGCATCTATCTCAGCCCTTCCCTACTCACTGCCTCCACTTATGGAGGCTGGAGTTTTTCAGTGGGGTATGGACATTTTGGCATTTGGATGGGACATTTTTTTTTTCTAGGGCTGGACAATTCTTCATGTAAGACTGTTCCATTTGTTGCAGCTAAATCATTGTGACAACCCAAAATGACTCCACACATTTCCAAACATCCCTTAGAGTTCGCCCCAGGTTGAAACCCACTGAGCAAATGTTGGATCTGTGCAACCAGCAGGCTGGCTGCAAGGCTTCCCTTTGGCAGTGACATTGAGGGGAAGTCTTCAGGTAAACAGGTTTTTCTAAGAAAAAAGACAAAGATGATGAATCCTCTCTCTGACCTCCTGAACCAAAACCAGCAACCACACATGGCTGAGCTTTTCGAGATGAATGAACAAAGCTGCTGTTTTGCAGGAGGTTGGAGCTTTGCAGTTACCTGCAGCCAAATGCATTCCTAACTGAAATTCACACCCAGACATTCTATGATTCTGCCCTGACTCATTCCTCTCTTTCCCTTCTTCCTTCCTTCCTTCCTTCCTTCCTCCCTTCCTTCCTTTGCTTCCTTCCTTCCTTCCTTCCTTCCTTCCTTCCTTCCTTCCTTCCGCCCTCCCTCCCTCCCTCCCTCTCTCTCTCTCTTTCTTTGTTTGAGACAGACTCTCACTCTGTCACTCAGCTCTGTAATCCCAGCACTTTGGAAGTCCTAGTTGGGCAGATCACCTGAGGTCAGGAGTTTGACACCAGCCTGGGCAACATGGTGAAATCCCATCTCTACCAAAAATACAAAAATTAGCTGGGCATGGTGGTGCATGCCTGTAATCCCAGCTACTTGGGAGGCTGAGGTAGGAGAATCGCTTGAACTCCCAGAGGCAGAGGTTGCAGTGAGCCAAGATCACAGTACTGCACTCCAGCCTGGGCAACAGAGCAAGAGTCTGTCTTAAAAAAATAAATAAAAATAAAAATGGCCACAGAAATATTTCCAGTCCCATGTGTTCTTCTAGAACTTTACCACTCTCCCATAGGGGATAGAGTCTTTTTCCCCTCTCCCTGCAGTTGGGCAGGCTTTTGTGGCTGCCTTGATGAGTAAAATATGGCCAGAAGTGATGCTGTTTGGCCTCCAAGTCATCGAAGGTGGTGACGTCTCTCTTTGTCTCTCAGGATGTTTGACCTCTGAAGTCATCTGCCATGTCGTGAGGAAGTCTAGGCCACATAACAGGAGCCATGTGCAAAAGTTCCAGCCAATGCCCAGCTGAGACGTCGGCTGCTCAATCACCAGCATCGGTAGTCAGTGAAGTGAGCAAGCGAACTTCATGATTCCAGCTCCAGCCTTCCAGCTGGGGCCCCACTGGGCTCTGTCCAAATTCTTGGCTCACAGAATCTGTGAGCCTCATAAACAGCTCTTTTACTCCTTTGAATAGGAGGCTACTAAGAGTTTGGACTTTGAGTCAGGAGCTGTGGGATGTTTTCAAGCAGTGTGACTGCGGCGCTGGCCTCTCTGAGCTCCTGAGCAGAGCGGAGACCCAGAAGAGAGGGGGGCCAGTGAGGAGGCCACACTACACCAGTCCAGGCCCCAGTAAGGAGGGGCCTTAGGACAGAGAGGAAAGGAAGGTGGGGGGTGGGAGGCACAAGAGAACGCACAGAGGCCAGGCAAAGTGGCTCACACCTATAATCCCAGCACTTTGGGAGGCCAAGGTGGACGGATCACTTGAGGTCAGGAGTTCGAGACCAGCCTGGACAACACAGCGAAACTCTGTCTCTACTAAAAATAGAAAAATTGGCCGGGCATGGTGGCTCACACTTGTAATTCCAGCACTTTGGGAGGCCAAGGTGGGTGTATCATCTGAGGTCAGGAGTTTGAGACCAGCCTGGACAACATGGTGAAACCCCATCTCTACTAAAAATACAAAAATTAAGGCTGGCGTGGTGGCTCACACCTGTAATCCCAGCACTTTGGGAGGCCATGGTGGGCAGATCACGAGGTCAGGAGATTGAGACCATCCTGGCTAACATGGTGAAACCCTATCTCTACTAAAAATACAAAAAAGTTAGCCGGGCATGGGGGCGGGCCCCTGTAGTCCCAGATACTGGGGAGGCTGAGGCAGGAGAATGGCGTGATCCCCCGGGGGCGGGGCTTGCAGTGAGCCAAGATTGCACCACTGCACTCCAGCCTGGGTGACGGAGTGAGAGTCCGTCTCAAAAAAAAAAACAAAAACAAAACAAAAATTAGCCAGGCAGCTGTAATCCCAGCTACTTGGGAGGTTGAGGCAGGAGAATCACTTGAACCGGGGAGGTGGAGGTTGCAGTGAGCCAAGATCGTACCACTGCACTCCAGCCTAGGCAACAAGGGTAAAACTCCATCTCAAAAAAAAAAAAAAAGAGAGAAAGAAAGAAAAGAAATAAAAGAGAAAGAGCACAGAATGGCCCAAATATCCAGTTATCATCTCACCTTGGTTACCAACTTGGCAAGTCCTTTTCCTTTTTGGAGCTTAACTTTTTTACCTTTAAATAAGACTTTTTTTTTTTCTTTCTGCATCAGTTCTCCCTAGTGCTCAAGGCCCAGCCCATGTCTCACTTTCCAGGGGTCAGCCCTTTTGGAAGAAGGAGTTCCCTCTCCTCTCAAAGACTCTGATCTTGCTCCCAGCTCTCTAACAGAGCCTCTGCAAACTTCCTGCTCGGTATATCTTTTTTTTTTTTTTTTGAGACGGAGTCTCACTCTGTCACCCAGGCTGGAGTGCAATGGCAGGATCCCAGCTCACTGCAACCTCTGCCTCCCAGGTTCAAATGATTCTCCTGCCTCAGCCTCCCGAGTGGCTGGGATTACAGGTGCACGCCGCCATGCTTGGCTAATTGTTTTTTCTTTTTTCTTTTTTTTTTGAGATGGAGTCTCGCTCTGTCGCCCAGGCTTGAGTGCCCGGCTAATTTTTGTACTTTTAGTAGAGATAGGTTTTCACCATGTTGGCCAGGCTGATCTCGA
This sequence comes from Theropithecus gelada, assembly GCF_003255815.1. Taxonomy (NCBI): domain Eukaryota; kingdom Metazoa; phylum Chordata; class Mammalia; order Primates; family Cercopithecidae; genus Theropithecus; species Theropithecus gelada. The sequence continues at coordinate 4,297,618 of NC_037675.1, forward strand.
ACTCCTGACCTCAGGTGATCCTCCCACCTTGGCCTCCCACAGTGTTGGGATTACAGAGATGAGCTACCACCTGGCTCCCTCTATGTTGTTTTAAGCCACTAAGTTTATGGTGGATGCAGGTGGAAACAGAGTGCCTCTGATTTTCCTCTGAGCTTCTTACCTCTCTTCAAAGCCTGCCTGGCCCTCGGTGGCTGCCCGGTGCATCATAGTACATCCCACAGTGGCTCCCCAGATGGATCCTGACTCAGCAGCAGGCACGGCAGGGCAGGTGAAAGGATGTGGGGGAAACCTCACTGTTGCTCTTCACCACGTCCGTCCGCCTGCCCCAGTTCTCAGCAAGGAGTCAGCCCTGATGGGTGTCTTCCTCAGCCACAACTCCTCAGTGGGCCAGCAAGGTGGCTTGAAGGGCCTCTGCCACCTTCAAGACTGGGGAACAGGGGAGGTGAACCTGGCCCCACCCGGCCCTGCTTGGTGTATCTTACTGATAATTCACTTTTATGTTGTTTCTTTTATTTGTCAGGCCATTTTCCATTGTATGAGTGTATTATACCTTGTGTATCTCCTTGATGACGTTTCCAATTCCTTCCTCCTGGGTTACTCATAGAGCTTCTGTAGAGTCTCTGCCTGGAAGAGGAATGCTCACAGATGTGCTCACCTTCACCCTGACCTTGACCTGACCTTCGAGCTGCCATTTTGTGTCCCTTCCAAGTGACTTTACCAATCTTCTCCAGAGCTGGTGGGTTTTTGTTTGTTTGTTTGGGATGAAGTCTCACTCTTTTGCCCAGCCTGGAGTGCAATAATGCGATTTCAGCTCACTGCAACCTCTGCCTCTCTGGTTCAAGCGATTCTCCTGCCTCAGCCTCCCGAGTAGCTGGGACTACAGGCATGTGCCACCACGCCCGGCTAGTTTTTTGTATTTTTAATAGAGACAGGGTTTCACCGTGTTAGCCAGGATGGTCTCAATCTCCTGACCTTGTGATCTGCCCACCTCGGCTTCCCAAAGTGCTGGGATTACAGGCATGAGCCACTGCGCCCAGTCCAGAGCTGGTGTTTTTAAGGAGTCTCATTTGGGTCTACATTAAAAAATATCAGCTTTATTTTTTCTTCCATTTTAAATTGTCTGATGGGTGAGACATAATATTTCCTTGTTGTTTTAATTTACCTTTCTCAGCCAGGCGCAGCGGCTCATACCTGTAATCCCAGCACTTTGGGAGACTGAGGTGGGTGGATCACTTGAGATCAGGAGTTCGAGACCAGCCTGGCCAACATGGCGAAACCTCATCTCTACTAAAAATACAAAAATTAGTCACGTGTGTTGGTGCACACCTGTAATCCCAGCTACTTGGGAGGCTGAGGGAGGAGAATTGCTTAAACCCAGGAGGTGGAGGTTGCAGTGAGCTGAGATTGCACTACTTCACTCCAGCCTGGGCAACAGGGAGAGACCGTCTCAAAAAAAAATTTACACTTCTCTGATACCATTGAGACAGAGCCTTTTTTGTTTGTTTGTTTTTGAGACAGGATCTCACTCTGTTGCCCAGGCTGGAATGCAGTGGCATGATCATAGGTCACTGCAGCCTCCATCTGCTGGATTCAAGCCATCCTCCTGCTTTAGCCTCCAGAGTAGCTGGGACTATAGGCATGCACCATCATGCCTGGCTAATTATTTGTTTTCTGTAGAGACGAGGTCTCACTTTGCTGCCCAGGCTGTTCTCCAACTCCTGGACTCAAGTGATCCTGCCACCTTGGCCTCCCAAATTGCTGGGATTATTGACATGAACCACCATGCCCAGCCCAGAGTCTCTTTTTCATATGATTATTGGCCATGTAGGCTTTTTTTTCTTGTAAGGTGTTTGTTCATAACCTGTGCCGAATTTTCTGTTGGGTTGGTTGTCTCTCTTCTTGATTTGCAGAAGTCCTTTACATATTCTGGATACGAATCTGCTGATTATATTGCAGCTATTTCCTCCATATTGTGAAATATCTTTTATTTATTTATTTATTTTTGAGACAGGGTTTTGCTCTGTCGCTCAGGCTGGAGTGCAGTGGCCCAGTCTCAGCTCACTGCAACCTCTGCCTCCCAGGTTCCAGTGATTCTCCCACCTCAGCCTCCCAACTAACTGGGACTACAGGCATGCACCACCACACCTGGCTATTTTTTATATTTTTTGTGGAGACAGAGTTTTTCCGTGTTGCCCAGGCTGGTCTCAAACTCCCAAGTTCAAGCAGTCTGCCTGCCTCAGCCTCCCAAAATGCTGGGATTACAGGTACGAGTCACGGTGCTCAGCTGTGCATATCTTTTAATCTTGTGGCATTTTTTTGCTGAACTTAAGATTTAAATGTCAATATCATCAGACTCACCAATTTTTTTCCGTTGTAGCTGATACCTTTTGTGCCTAAGATATTCTTTCCTGTCAAAAGGCACGAGGAGCTGGGTGCAGTGGCTCGCACCTGTAATCCCAGCACTTTGGGAGGCTGAAGAAGGTGGATTACTTAATGTCAGGAGTTCGAGACCAGCCTGGACAACATGGTGAAACCCTGTCTCTACTAAAAATACGAAAATTTTCTGAGCGTGGTAGCACACACCTGTAATCCCAGCTACTTGGGAGGCTGAGACAGGAGAATCACTTGAATCCGGGAGGTAGAGGTTGCAGTGAGCTGAGATCACGCCATTGCATTGCACTCCAGCCTGGGCAACAGAGTGAGACTCCATCTCAGAAAAAAGAAAAGAAAAGAGAAAACAAAGGCCAGGTGCAGTGGTTTACGCCTGTAATCCCAACACTTTGGGAGGCCGAGGTGGGCAGATCACCTGGCTTCAGGAGTTTGAGACCAGCCTGACCAACATGGAGAAACCCCGTCTCTACTAAAGAAAAAAAAAAATTAGTCGGGCATGGTGGTGGATGCCTGTAATCCCAGCTACTCTAGGGAGGCTGAGGCAGGAGAATCGCTTGAACCCAGGAGGGGGAGGGTGTGGTGAGCTGAGATTGCGCCATTGCACTCCAGCCTGGGCAACAAGAGCGAAACTCCGTCTCAGAAAAAAAGAAAAAAAAAAAAGAGGCTGGATGTGGTAGCTCATGCCTGTAATCCCAGAACTTTGGGAGGCTGAGGCGGGTGGATCATGAGGTCAGGAGATCGACACCATTCCGGCCAACTGGTGAAACCCCGTCTCTACTAAAAATACAAAAAGAATTAGCCGGGCAGGGTGGTGTGTGCCTATAGTCCCAGCTACTCAGGAGGCTGAAGCAGGAGAATTGCTTGAACCCAGGAGGCGAAGGTTTCAGTGAGCTGAGATCATACTACTGCACTCCAGCCTGGGTGACAGAGCAAGACTCCGTCTCAAAAAAGAAAAAAAAATGGCATATGGGGGCTTTGGAAGGTTGGTCTGGATGCTGGGTACATAGCTGGGGTCACTGTGAAATTTCATCAAGCGGCACCCTTATGACTTGTACACTATGCATGTTGTAGTCAAACAAAAAGTTTACTTAAAAAAGAAATTGTTCCTTACCCTGAGGTCACAAAAATATTCTTCTACATTTTCTTCTAAATGTGTTAAAATTTTGTTATTCACATGTAAGCCCTGAATCCACCTGGAGTTTTGTGTGTGGTGTTAGGTGGGGATCTAATTTTACTTTTTCCATACGGATCACCACTTGTCCCAACGCCATTTATAAAAGAGTCTGGCTTTTCCCCACTGGTTGGTGACGCCTCTCTGTCATACGGCAAATTCTCATTTATGTGAGGTTCTCTCTCCGGGGCTCCTGTTCTGTGCTTTTTTTCCCCTTTATTTTTTGTTTTTAAATGGGCTCTCACTCTGTCACCCAGGCCAGAGTGCAGTGGCATGATCTCAGCTCAATGCGGCCTCAACCTCCCAGGCTCAAGTGATCCTCCCACCTCAGTCTCCCAAGTAAGGACTACAGGCATGTGCCACCACACCCAGCTAATTTTGTTTTTGTAAAGACAGGGTCTCTCTATGTTGCCCAGGCTGGTCTCAAACTCCTGGGCTCAAGGGACCCTCCTACCTTGGCCTCCCAAAGTTTTGGGTTTACAGGCGTGAGCTGCTGCATCCGGCCCTTCTTTATTTATAGCCAGATGCCAAAGCCATTCTGTCTTAATTTCTTTAAAAAATTTTAATATCTGATAAGATCCTTTTGAGGACTTTAAGATGAGAAATGGTCAGAATGATGCTGGGATGAGGTCACTTTGATGAGAGGAGAATGGGTTTTAGAGACCAAGGCCAAAGGGTCAGGAGTCCAGCTGTTGGTAGTTACGGTGACCAGGCAAAAGGTGAGCAGCCTGGCCTGGGAGGTGGCTGGGAAGTGTGCTGAGCACACTGCTGTTGACATGCCGAGGTAAAGCAGATGGGACTCACTGAAAGGTTGGATGTGGGGGTGAAGCAAAAATTGGGATCCAAGATGACTCTGTGGTTTTGGCCAAAGTAACTAGAGGATAGTGGAGCCACTGGCTGAGATGGGAAAGCCTGGGGTGACGCTGACAGGTGGGCACTTAGAAAGTGCTCAATTTGGCCGGGTGCGGTGGCTCACGCCTGTAATCCCAGCACTTCGGGAGGCCAAGGTGGGCAGATCATGAGGTTAGGAGATCGAGACCATCTTGGCTAACGTGGTGAAACCCCATCTCTACCAAAATACAAAGAATTAGTCGGGCGTGGTGGCGTGTGCCTGTAATCCCAGCTACTTGGGAGGCTGAGGCATGAGAATTGCTTGAACCCAGGAGGCGGAGGTTGCAGTGAGCTGAGATTGTGCCACTACACTCCAGCCTGGTGACAGGGCAAGACTCCATCTCAAAAAAAAAAAAAAGAAAAGAAAAAGAAAGTGCTCAATTTGTCAGGCGCGGTGGCCCACACCTGTAAACCCAACACTTTGGGAGGCTGAGGCGAATGGATCACCTGAGGTCAAGAGTTCTAGGACAGCCTGGGCAACATGGTGAAACCCTGCCTCCACTAAAAATACAAAAATTAGCCGGGCATGGTGGCGGGAGCCTGTAATCCCAGCTACTCGGGAGGCTGAGGCAGGAGAATCACTTGAACCCAGGAGGCAGAGGTTACAGTGATCCGAGGTCATGCCACTGCACTCCAGCCTGGGAAACAGAGTGAGACACCGTCTCAAAAAAAAAAAAGAAAGTAAGTACTCAATTCACCAGGCATGGTGGCCCACACCTGTAATCCCAATACTTTGAGAGGCCGAGGCAGGAGGATCGGTTGAGCCCAGGAAGATGAGGCTGCAGTGAGCTGAGATCATGCCACTGCACTTCAGCCTGAGCGACAGAGCAAAACCCTGTCTTAAAAAGAAAAAAAAAAAAAAGAAAATACTCAATCCACGCTTGTCTGAATGAATGAGCAAATGGGTGGGTGGGCATGAGTGAGTGGAGAGGCTACCCCACTGCCTGCAGCCCACCTGTCTGAGTCCTCAGGGAGGATTAAGTAAAACCCCCCTTGCTCACACGGTTCCGTGTCTCAGTGAGTCTGTGCCACGTCCCCCCAGCAGGACTGTCATTGCTGGGGGCATCCTCCCCAGTGTGGCAGCACTACCCCCTCCCCACCAGGCACATCGCTGGGCCCCCCAGGCTCTTGGTCCCAGGCCACAGGTTCATGGAAGGCTCCCAGGCCCAGGGGAGCTAGGGAGGGTACAGCCAGGCCCTTGAGGCTGCAGGTCTGGCCCTGTCACTCATCTGCCTCCTCAGTTAAGGAGGTGGCATGGGTGAGCCTCCAGGTCATTTTGGGGGCCTGTGCTATTTGCCAGCACAAAGCAGCACCAGTGTGGAGAAGCCACAGCCTCAGAGGCCCTGCTTGCGGGTGGGGGCTGAGACCTGGGTGTTCAGGACGAGATTACTGCTCTGTTTACAGCCTGCCTCTGGCTCATCGTCACCAGCTGTTATGAAAGCACCTTCAGTCCATAAAACGTGGAAGTTGCATCTGAGCACTCAGGCTGAGTCATTTCTCTGAGCAAGCCTTCAGCTGGAACAGCATTTTTTTCAACCAGGCCTGGAGTGGGGCTCCATGTGGTTCTGTGTTTACTCTGTGGGCAGACCCAGGGGGCCTGGCAGGCCCTGGGCACAGGCTTCATTTACTCACTCATTGAATCAAGAACCATTTTTAGGCTGGACACGGTGGCTCATGCCTTTAATCCCAACACTTTGGGAGGCCAAGGCAGGAGAATGGCTTGAGTCCAGGAGATCGAAACCAGCTTAGGCAACATAGACTCCATCCCTACCAAAAAAAAAAAAAAAAAAAAAAATTGGCCAGGCATTGTGGCGTGTGCCTGTAATGCCAGCTACTCAGAAGTCTCAGGGGTAGGATCGCTTGAGCCCTGGAGGTCAAGGCTGCAGTGGGCAGTGTTTGTGCCATTGCACTACAGCCTGGGGGACAAGACAAGACACTGTCTCAAAAAAAAAAACAAAACAAAACACCAGTTTTAGCCACGTGTGGTGGTATGTGCCTGTGGTCCCAGCTACTTAGGAGTCTGAGGCTGGAGAATTGCTTGAGTCCAGGAGTTCAAGGTTACAGTGTAACTGTGATGACATCCAGCCTGGGTGATAGAGTGAGACTCTTCTCTAAAACAGAATTTTTAAAAATTATTTTTTCTTTTTTTTTTTGAGATGGAGTGTCACTCTTGTCGCCCAGGCTGGAGTGCAAAGGCATGATCTTGGCTCACTGCAACCTCTGCCTCCTGTGTTCAAGTGATTCTCCTGCCTCAGCCTCCTGAGTAGCTGGGATTACAGACATGCTCCAACACACTCGGCTCATTTTGTATTTTTGGTAGAGACAGGGTTTCTCCATGTTGATCAGGCTGGTCTTGAACTCCTGACCTCAGGTGATCTGCCCGCCTCGGCCTCCCAAAGTGCTGGGATTACAGGTGTGAGCCACCAAGCCCGGCAAAAAAATTATTTTTTCAAAGGATCATTTTAGAGCCCCTTTTGTGTGTTGAGAGTCAAGCACTATCACCAGGATGGACAAGGAGAATAAGGGAGGGAGAACCCTGAGTTCTTACATCCACAAATAACCTGGGGATGTGCAGAGAGGGCAGGTGCAGGTTCAGGAAGACTGGGAAGAGAAAGGGAAGGGAGGAGCTGAACCGCAGGGTGGAAAGATTGAACTGTAGGGTGGAAAAAGACTGGGCTCAGCCTGGGTCTGCCCTGTACCTCCACCTGGGGGTCCTTGGCCTGGAGCTCTGTCTGCCCTGCCATAGCCTCTGGGCTGAATGGGAAGGAGGGAGGAGGGAGGTATGGTAGAAACCAGTCTTTTTTTTTTTTTTTTTTTTTTTTGAGACAGTCTTGCTCTGTTGCCCTGGCTGGAGTGCAGTGGTACGATCTTGGCTCACTGCAACATCTACCTCCCAGGTTCAAGCTATTCCCCTCCCTCAGCCTCCCGAGCAGCTGGGATTATAGGCAGGTGCCGCCACTGCACCCGACTAATCTTTTTGTATTTTTAGCAGAGACAGGGTTTCGCCATGTTGCCCAGGCTGGTCTGAAACTCCTGGGCTCAAGTGATCCTCCCGCCTCAGCCTCCCAAAATGCTGGGATTGCAGGCATGAACCACTGTGCCCAGGCCAAAACCAGTTTTTATTGAGCACTTACTTCATGCCAAGCCCTGGGCTAGCTTGTTCTCTTAAGGCCTCACACCTGGTCCAAGAATTCGGACCACTTGCCGTCTGCAAGGATTTGGGTTAGTGACTTCACCTTCTACGTGTTATATCCTCTTAGTCCTCTGCCTCATCTTCCTTACCTGGCCTTATGGTTGTGAGGGTCAAGCGAGATGACACAAGCAAAGGCATTTACTCCATAAATGGCAGATGGTGCTTTTATAAAGCATCATGCTGTGGTTAGCATTTATGAAGTGCACATTATACCAGGCATGACGCTGAGTGTTTTCCTCACAGTAACTCAGTGAATCCATCATCTCTGGTCCATTAAAAAATATTGTTTTATAGTCAGATAAGGAAAACATGCAAACATCACATTCTCCCTCCAGGGGAATTCGTGGGGCACTTGAATATATTAAAGGCTCTTAGCCTGGGCGCAGTGACTCACGCCTGTAATCCCAGCACTTTGGGAGGATGAGGCAGGAGGATTGCTTGAGCCCAGGAGTTCGAGATTAGCCTGGGCACAGTGGCTCACGCCTGTAATCCCAGTACTTTGGGAGGATGAGGCAGGAGGATTGCTTGAGCCCAGGAGTTCGAGATTAGCCTGGGCGCAGTGACTCACGCTTGTAATCCCAGCATTTTGGGAGGATGAGGCAAGAGGATTGCTTGAGCCCAGGAGTTCGAGGCTGTAGTGAGCTGTGATTGTGCCACTGTACTCCAGCCTGGGCAACAGAGCAAGACCCTTTACTGTATATTACAGGGACTCGGGAGTCCTGTGGTTAAACGGAAATAAAAGCAAAACCCACCGATTTGTGTTTAGCCAGAATTTTCCATGTTTGTTTGCTCCCTGAGCTTCATTTCTGAGGAGCCCTTATTAAGATTGACATTGAAGCCTGTCTGTGTTCACAGGTACACATGCAGACCTTCAATAGCTGCCTCACCCGTCTTTTACTGGCTTATGGGCCCCGTGTACCACTTTGGCTTTCAGACCCTGTATTGTTCATTTTTTCTCTCATTCATTCATTCTTTCAACCATGCATCCCTTGATTCTCAAAGGCACAGTGAGAGGTGGGTAAGACATAGCTTCTGTTTTAAGGATCTCATGGATCAGGCCAGGCACAGTAGCTCACACCTGTAATCCCAGCACTTTGGGAGGCCGAGGCAGGCAAATTGCTTAAGCCCAGGAGTTCGAGACCAGCCTGGGTAACAAAGCAAGACCTTGTCCTGACAACTTAAAAATTAGCTGGGCATGGTGGCATACACTTCTAGTCCCAGCTACTAGGGAGGCTAAAGATCCCTTGAGCCCAGGAGTTTGAAGTTGTAGTGAGCTATGACTGTGCCACTGCACTCTAGCCTGGGTGACACAGTGAGACTCTGTCTCAAAAAAAAAAAAAAAAAAATCTCGTATATCTGATGGGGGAGACGGAACAGTGTGATCAGAAATTCAAGGCACTGAGAGAACCCAGGGGCTGGCACTTAACCCAGTCTGGGCATCAGGGGTGGCTTCCTGGAGGAGGTGTGGGTTAAGTTGACCAGGTAAAGGACGTCGGTGGTCAGAGTTGTACATATTTGTACATCTTTGAAAATATTTGTACATCTTTGAAAAACTGTGCATTATCTAGACTCTCTAGGACCTCCCTTGGATTATCTGATTCCATTCTATGAAGACTACTTACAACTCTTTAACTTGTAGGCTAGTGATAGCAATGCAAAATTCATTGTACACCTGCAGATTCCAAACTCCAGTAGGAGACTAGCTGACTCTCCCTTCCCTAGCTTTGCCCCATTTGCGTGTTGTTGTTGTTGTTGTTGTTTTGAGATGGAGTTTTGCTCTTGTTGGCTAGGCTGGAATGCAGTGGTGCAATCTCAGCTCACTGCAACCTCTACCTCACAGGTTCAAGCGATTCTCCTGCCTCAGCCTACTGAGTAGCTTGGATTACAGGCGTGTGCCACCACACCCAGCTAATTTTTTTTTTTTTTTTTTTTTTTGGTGGAGACGGGTTTTTACCATGTTGACCAGGCTGGTCTGGAACTCCTGACCTCGGTGATCTACCCACCTCGGCCTCCCAAAGTGCTGGAATTACAGGCATGAACTGCTGTGCCCAGCCCCCATTTGCATGTTCTTTTCCATATTCCTGATTATTAAATGTGTCTGTTCTTTAGATTTCATTTGAACCAGTTGTAACATCTGCCTGGTTTCCTTAAATTGGTTTAGGAGTAGAATAAAATATTTAACACATGTTCTTTTTTTAATCTATGTATGGATGTCATGATTTTGCCTCTTTTTGAAGTGTCTTTTAAAAGGATGATAGTGAGAGGCTCACCAGGCAGAAGGCATGCGTGCAGAGGCCTGGAGGCTTGCTCTTCTCGGCTGTTGAGCAACCAGTAGCCTGATGCAAATCCTTACCAGAGCGTACCACCAGGAGCTGCTGCAATAGACACATTTTTCAGTCCCCACTCATGAAGGGTGGAGGGAGCTGGAGGAAAATGAAAACGTGCTAATGACCAGTGGCTAGGCATTGATGTGTTTGCACAACCAGGGATTTCAGGACTCTGTGTCACCTTCCAGTTATGTTTGCATTTGAGTTAAATGCGCTTCTGCGGTAGAATCCATTGCATCTCGGTCAGTGCAATTGAAGTGGTCATTTTAGAGAGCCAGCACTGGGCAGGGGCCACTGTGTTTAATGAATTCACCTTGTTCACTAACACAAGCAAAACTCACCAAGAACAGAAGTGAGTTGGGACATTCACAGCCTTGGTCTGGAACCAGTGAGATTCCACAAAAGCTTATTAGTATTGCTATTCCTAGGCGCAAGAGCCCTTCAATCAATTAGCTTAAAAAACTTCTGAAGTGCACACACAAAAAAAGCAAAAGAAACTGGACTTTCCATCTAAGAATGTTGTGTAATATACACAGCATTGGAAGGAAACTGGCTTTGGGCTCTTCCAGGCTGGCCTGGAGCGTGCGGCCCAGCATGGCCTGCGTTAGCCTCAGGCTGTGTTGGGAAGCATCTCACACTTCTCTTCTCCCTCTTTCTTGTCCATTTTGTTGGCTGGGCTAACAGCAAAACCCCTGTTTCGTCATCCTCAAGAACAAGTCTAGGCCAGGCACGTTGGCTCACGCCTGTAACCCCAGCACTTTGGGAGGCCGAGGTGGGTGGATCACCTGAAGTCAGGAGTTCGAGACTTGCCTGGCCAACATGTGAAGCCGTCTCTATTAAAAATACAAAAATTAGTGGGGCATGGTAGTGCGTGCCTATAATCGCAACTACTCAGGAGGCTGAGGCAGGAGAATCATTTGAACCCAGGAGGCGGAGGTTGCAGTGAGCCAAGATTGAGCCACTGCACTCCAGCCTGGGTAATGAGTGAGACTCCATCTCAAAAAAAAGAGCAGCCCCTGTGTGGGGCTCAGCCAGGCACCACTTTGTTCCCTGAGGCCCAGCTCCCTGTGGATGTGGTGCTGTCAGGGGAGTTTGTTGGTGTAGGAGCACTAGGCATCTGTGATGTGCCAGGCACTGTGCCGGGCACTGGGGAGACAACACTGACCTAAGCACACTATGCTCTCATGGAGCTCACAGCTAAGGAGATAATGCAGTGTGGAGGGGGCTGGACTGAGAGGAGGCGCCCAACGGGGCATGGGCACAGAGACACCCCAGGGGACGTCCCTGCAGTGGAGGGGCCCCGAGTGGTAAAGGGAAGGAAAATGGCCATCACATCCCAGTACCTGTTGGGACTGGTTCTGAGCTCCCATCAGATCGTCTGGAGAACTCGTAGGAATGCAGGAGGTGGAGCTGAGGGGCAGAGGCCAGAGCTGGACTCTTTTCCCTGTACCGGATGGATAGCGGGCCCTTTCCTGAACCCCAGGCCTCCCGCAGGGCCTAAGTAGGGGCTCCTACTGCAGCTTCTTCCCTGGTAGAGCCCAGCAGAAGCTCCTCTGCTCCCCTAGCTCTGCTTCCTCTTTTGATTTGCATAACAATCTGCCCAGACTAGCTTTGTACCTCTGCATCAGGGCTGGAACCCAGCACTGAGCTCTGCCAAAGGAGGAAAAAAAAAAAAGCTCTCACAATAAGAAAGTCCGATGGTGGTTCCTGGCCAGGCTTCCCAGGGAATCAGCTCTGGACGAGCTGCTACCTTTGGTGTGGGTTTGGGTCAGACCCAGGTGAGGGGCCCTCTTTGAATCTTCCCCTCCTGGCATAAGGCCCAGAGTCCTGTTCGTGGGGCCTGCTGGAGCCTGGTGCCCAGAACATTTATCCTATACACACCCACATGCCGAGATGTAGGATACTGTAGTCATCACAACACTACTTGTCTTAGCAAAAGACTGGAAATAACCTGCATGTCCATCAGCAGGGGATTGGTGATTCCGGACGTCCATACAATATAGTGCTGGGACCCTGTAAAAAGAATGAGGTCTGGGGCTGGGGGCAGTGGCTCACGCCTGTAATCCCAGCAATTGGGGAGGCTGAGGCAGCCGGATCACCTGAGGTCAGGAGTTCAAGACCAGCCTGGCCAACATGGCAAAACTCCGTCTCTACTAAAAATACAAAAATTAGCTGGGTGTGGTGGCTCATGCCTGTAATCCCAGCTACTTGGGAGGCTGAGGCAGGAGAATCGCTTGAACCCAGGAGGTGGAGGTTGCAGTGAGCCGAGATTATGCCACTGCACTCCAGCCTAGGTGACAAAGTGAGGCTCTGTCTCAAAAAAAGAATGAGGTTCCATGGGGTGTGCTGGGCATCAGTTCTTGCACCCCCATGTGGGCACTTTGCCTATTCCATGCCCCTAGAGTCTTCAACAAATGCATCAGCTGGGGGTGGCCCACATGCCCCAGAGACTCAGCATCCCTGCTTTCCGTGGCTCTAGTCCTTGCTTGGCACTGAGGCTGAGGAGTCTGCTGAACCCAATGGGCCTGCCAGTCTCCGCTGTGTGGCCACGAGTGGCCTCTTCTGCACTTCCTGCCTCCGCTCCCTCATCTGTAAAATGGGGACAATCCACCGACCTTGCATGTGTGGTGAGCGCCTGGTGTACAGAGTGGCTGTGCAATAAAGGTGACTCTGACGTTTTGCCTCGTGGGAACTACAGGGCGGGGGACTGTGCTAACCAGGGAGAGAGGAACAGAGTCCCAGAGATGCCCTGATCGGTCTTCAGGGAGGAGCGGGGGCTCCAGGACTTGGGCCCTACCTGTCACCCGCTATGTGTGTGTTGGGGGCCTGAGCCGCCTTCATAGCAGACAGCGCTCTGGAGGGGAAGAGTTCACCTCACAATTTCCTGAACTGGGGAGGAGGGTGCATCAGGCAACACCGCGGTGACAGCCCCCGCCCTCGCCCCCGCCTGCCCCGAGATTTACCCAGCCCTGCTGGCAGTGGCAGGTGACCTCAGCTCACCCACCAGTCTCAGGAAGGGGTGAGGTTGTGCTGGGGGATTGCCCTGAAGCTGCATTTGCTGCAGTGCTTAGAGGGTATGATTTGGGGGTGATTTTGTAGGACCTGGTGGAGATGGTGTGGGATGACACTTTCTAAGGCTCTGCAGGGGCATGGGGACCTGAGCTGAAAGAGAAGGGGGCTGAGCCGGGCGCGGTGGCTCACGCCTGCAATCCCAGCACTTTGGGAGGCCAGGGCAGGCAGATCACCTGAAGTCAGGAGTTCGAGACCAGCCTGACCAACATGGTGAAACCCCATCTCTACTAAAAATACAAAAATTAGCCGGGCGTGGTGGCACATGCCTGTAGTCCTGGCTATTTGGGAGGCTGAGGCAGGAGAATCGCTTGAACCTGGGAGGTGGAGGTTTTAATGAGCCGAGATTGTGCCACTGTACTCCAAACTGGGTGACAGAGTGAAACTCCATCTCAAAGGAAAAAAAAAGAAAGTAGGGGGCTGAGAAGGGAGGCCCCACTGGGCCTGGAGGTCTGGGCCCAGTCCTGTCCAGCATCTCCCAGTGTCTGACAGTGCCCCTGTGACCCCCACAGACCCTCAGCTGGCTCCATAGGGAGCCTCTGTCCTCCCAGGAAAGTTAGGGTTTTTTAATTTCCATTACAACTTTTTTTTCACATTCTTCCCTTACTGACTTGATTTCCCCTTTTCATTCCCCCTTCCTGTAAGCTTATGTCTCATTGTCATTCTTTCCAACAAACCTGAAACTAAAAATAGCTAACATTTCACACATGATCTTCTTGATTCCTATCAAGCAGCTTGTGATGCCCCTATTTTTCCGATGAGGAAACAGAGTCATCCAGGGCGAAGGACTTGGCCAAGGTCATCCAGTGGGCAGGGCTTGTGTGCCTTCCTGCCTCCTTGGTGCAAGGCCTCAAGGCTTTGCCGGCTCTGAGCCTCCGAGTCACTGGACCTTGGCAGAGCCAGGTGGTCTGGCCTGTCAGGGCAGCCTTCCAGAAAAGGAGGCCTGGAAGCCTGGGAGCGAGGGAAGCAGGGGAGGGAGGTGATTCTGGTGGAGGAAAAAGCACCTGCAAAAGCCAGGAAGTGGTTGGCTGGGTGCGGTGGCTCACACCTGTAACCCAGTACTCTGGGAGGCCAAGGCGGCAGATCACTTGAGGTCAGGAGTTCGAGACCAGCGTGGCCAACATGGTGAAGCCCCATCTGTATTAAAAATACAAAAATTAGCCGGGCATGGTGGTGCACACCTATAGTCCCAGTTACTCAGAAGGCTGAGGTAGGAGAATCACTTGAACCTGGGAGGCGGAGGTTGCAGTGAGCAGAGATCGTGCCACTGGCACTCCAGCCTGGGTGACAGAGCAAGACTCCATCTCCAAAAAAAAAAAAAAAAAAAAAGCCAGGCAGTGGGCAGGCCTATATGGCCAGAGTGAGGGCACAGTGGACGGGGCAGGAGTCAGGGCCCCGCTTAAGAGATAGGTGGATGATGAGGGGGAGGAATGGATGGGGCTTGGGGGAATCACCAATGCCAACGAAGCAAGGGCTTAGTTAGGATCAGGACTGGGACAAGCATCTCTGGCAAGAGGGCCTCAGGAGACAGGCTGGATGGTTCTTCCTTCCAAGAGGGGCTGAATACCCAGGGGAACCAACTTCCCTTTGCAGCTCTTCCCAGGGTCAGCTGCTCCGCAGGGAATCTTATCTTTAGCTGGGACCTCCAGAGACTCTGGGTCCCCACGCTGTCTTCCTGAAAACCCTGTTTACACAAGAGTGTCAATGACTCATCCAGCTTCAAATGTAGTGGTTCTCAACTCCAGCTGTTCAGAAGAATCATCCTCCATGGATGTGTGTGTTTATGTGTGTGTGTGAAGGTAAATAGTTTTCTTTTCTTTCTTTTCTTTTCTTTTTTTGAGAAGGAGTCTTGCTCCATCGCCCGGGCTGGAGTACAATGGCATGATGTCGGCTCACTGCAACCTCCACCTCCCGGGTTCAAGCAATTCTCCTGCCTCAGCCTCCCAAGTAGTTGGGATTACAGCCACCCACCACCACGCCTGGCTAGTTTTTGTATTTTTAATAGAAACAGGGTTTCACCATGTCGGTCAGGCTGGTCTCGAACTCCTGACTTCAGGTGATCCACCTGCCTTGGCCTCCCAAAGTGCTGGGATTACAGGCAGGAGTTATTGCGCCCGGCCTTTGTTTTTATAAAAATGATATATGGCCAGGCGTGGTGGCGCATGCTGTCTCTACTAAAAATGCAAAAATTAGCCAGGCATGGTGGCGCATGCCTGTAATCTCAGCTACTTGGGAGGCTGAGGCAGGAGAACTGCTTGAACCCAGGAGGCGTAGGTTACAGTGAGCCAAGATCACACCATTGCACTCCAGCCAGGGCGACAGAGTAAGTCTCCATCTCAGGAAAAAAAAAAAAATTATGTATTCTGGCTGGGTGTGGTGGCTCATGCCCATAATCCTAGCACTTTGGGAGGCCGAGGCAGGTGGATGACTTGAGGTCAGGAGATCGAAACCAGCCTGGCCAACATGGTGAAACCCCGTCTGTACGAAAAAAAAAAAAAAAAAATTAGCCAGGCGTGGTGGCGTGTGTCTGTAATCCCAGCTACTCAGGAGCCTGAGGCAGGAGAATTGCTTGAACCTGGGAGGTGGAGATTGCAGTGAGCCGAGATCATGCCACCACACTCCAGCCTGGGTGACAGAGACTCCGTTTCAAAAAAAAAAAAAAAAAGATGCTAACTCTCAAACAAAACAAACAATACAGAAAAGTACAAAGAAGGAAGTAACAAATTCCTCCCATTAGAATTATATCTTTGGGCTGGGTGTGGTGGCTCACACCTGTAATCCCAGCACTTTGGGAGGCTGAGGTGGGTGGATCACGAGGTCAGGAGTTCAAGACCAGCCTGGCTAAGATGGTGAAACCCTATCTCTACTAAAAATACAAAAATTAACCGGGCATGGTGGCGGGTGCCTGTAATCCCAGCTACTCGGGAGGCTGAGGCAGAGAATTGCTTGAACCCGGGAAGCAGAGTTTGCAGTGAGCTGAGATCGTGCCACCACACTCCAGCCTAGGCGACAGAGTGAGACTCCATCTAATAAAAAAAAAAAAAAGAGGGGCCGGGCGTGGTAGCTCATGCCTGTAATCCCAGCACTTTGGGAGGCCAAGGCGGGTGGATCACTTGAGGTCAGGAGTTCAAGACCAGCCTGGCCAACATGGTGAAACCCTGTCTCTACCAAAAAAAAAAAAACAAAAAAAAAAAAAAAAAAAGAATGACATCTTCATGAAGGCAGGGGTTTCATCTGCTCTATTCTCTGCTGCACCTAAAACCTCTGGTGCTCAGTACATGCTTACTATAGCCCATTATTCGTGTTAACCTTGGGGAATGCCATCTACACAGAGAAGTTTGGAGAAATGAAGAGGGATAGGAAGGTTGGGACTCAGAAAGTGATACCCAAGACTGGTGCTCTGACATGCTGAGAGGCGGGTGAAGCTGCCTAACCTTGTCTTGTACCCTCCCACCCTCCCTACCCCCGACTGGAGGGAGGGACTCTTCCTGGAATCCTTATCTGACTAAGAAAGCTTCTTTCCGGCCGGGCGCGGTGGCTCAAGCCTGTAATCCCAGCACTTTGGGAGGCCGAGGCGGGTAGATCACGAGGTCAGGAGATCGAGACCATCCTGGCTAACATGGTGAAACCCCATCTCTACTAAAAAATACAAAAAAAAACTAGCCGGGCGAGGTGGCGGGCGCTTGTAGTCCCAGCTACTCGGGAGGCTGAGGCAGGAGAATGGCGTAAACCCGGGAGGTGGAGCTTGCAGTGAGCTGAGATCCGGTCACTGCACTCCAGTGTCTCAAAAAAAAAAAAAAAAAAAAAAAAAGAAAGCTTCTTTCCAAAACAATTACAAAACCAGGTACAGCAGCATGCACCTATAATCCCTGCTATTTAGGAGGTTAAGGCTGGAGGATCACTTGAGCCCAGGAGTTTGAGACCAAACCCGGCAACATAGGGAGACTCCCATCTCAAAAACAACGACAATAAAAGAATTGTGGTTGTCTGGGCTGCTCACGGTGGCTCATGCCTGTAATCACAGCACTTTGGGAGGCCGAGGCGAGTGAATCACCTGAGCTCAGTAGTTTGAGACCAGCCTGGCCAACATGGTGAAACCCCGTCTCTACTAAAAATACAAAAAATTAGCCAGGCATGGTGGCGCGTGCCTGTAGTTCCAGCTACTTGGGAGGCTGAGGCAAGATAATTGCTTGAAACTGGGAGGCAGAGGTTGCAGTGAGCCGAGATCACGCCGTTGCACTCCAGCCTGGGCAACAAGAGCGAAACTCTGTCTCAAAACAAACAAATGAACAAACCCAAGTTTTGTTCCTGTGCAGTTCCGCCCTCGCCTTCACATAACTTGTCCCCTTCAGCTCCCAGAGAATAATTTGCTAACCACTGTCTGAGCACTGAGCCATTCATTTCTCCATTTTCCTCTCTTCAACCTTTTGACGCCTCTTAGAGTTCATATATTGTATGTCTCATGTGCATGTAATAAGCCTGCTATTCTTTTCTCTTGTTAACTTGTTTTTTGTTATAGGGGTGCCGGTCATGACCCTTTACATGGGAAGGAAAGAGATCACCCCTCTTCTGCCCCTGCAGTTCAGAGAAAGGTAAGTCCAAACAATTTTAGAAGATGAGATTTCACTGTACCAGTTCTATTTTAAACTAAATATATTCTGTTTTACTTGAGTTTAACAGAAAAAAAAAAAAAAAAATCAGGGGCTGTGGCTCACACCTGTAATCCCAGCTCTTTGGGAGGACAAGGTAAGAGGATCCCAGGAGTTTGAGACCAGCCTGGGCAACATAGTGAGACCCCTGTCTCTACAAAAATATTTTAAAAACTAGCTGGGTGTGGGAACATGTGCCGCCTGTAATCCTAGCTACTCAGGAGGCTGAGGTGGAAGGATCACTTAAGCCTAGAAGTTCAGAGCTGCAGTGAGCCATGATCGTGCCACTGCACTCCAGCCTGGGCAACAGAGTGAGACACTGTATCTGGAAAAAAAAAAAAAGGAAAAAAAAGAAAACCCAGAAAAATTGCTGAATCTTAAAATATTTACTTTCCACAAGAGCTGTTACTTCATAATGAATTTCTCATGGTTAACAAAAAAGATTATGAAATTCATTAAGACATTGGAGTCTTGGGGGGAAAACCCAGATGTTTCACTTTGAGCAGAATCAGTCATTTCTCGGGATAAAAGAGGGGACCACTCCCCTCAGACATCCTCCTTCTTCCTCTTGCCCACCCCAGCTCTGATTTTGATGCCGATATTTTTACTTTGTCAAGGTTTATTTGTTTATTTATTATTTTATTTATTTATTTTTGAGACAGAGTCTAGCTCTGTCACCCAGGCTGGAGTGCAGTGGCATGATGTCAGGTCACTGCAACCTCTGCCTCCTGGGTTCAGTCTGGTCTCAAACTCCTGACCTGAGGTGATCCGCCTGCCTCAGCCTCCCAAAGTGCTAGGATTACAGGTGTGAACCACTGCGCCGGATTTTGTCAAGGTTTGTAACACTTTTACTTTACAACCGTAATTCTCCCAGTATTTAGTCTTTTTTTTTTTTTTTTTTTTTTTGAAATGGAGTTTCGCTCTTTCTGCCTGCAACCTCTGCCTCCCAGGTTCAAGCAGTTCTCTTGCTTTAGCCTCCCAAGTAGCTGAGATTACAGGCGCACACCACCACGCCCAGCTAATTTTGTATTTTTAGTAGAGACGGGGTGTCATCATTTTGACCAGGCTGGTCTTGAACTCCTGACCTCCAGTAATCCACCCACCTCAGCCTTCCAAAGTGCTGGGATTATAGGCGTGAGCCACCACGCCTGGTCGTCTTTTTTTTTTTTGAGATGCAGTCTTGCTGTGTTGCTCAGGCTGGAGTGCAGTGGTATGATCTTGGCTCACTGCAACTTCTGCCTCCCAGGTTCAAGTGATTCTCCTGACTCAGCCACCTGAGTAGTTGAGATTACAGGCACTGGCCATCATGCCTGGCTAATTTTTGTATTTTTGTACACAGAGTGTCACCATGTTGTCCAGGCTGGTCTCGAACTCCTGAGCTCAAGTGATGCATCCGCCTTGGCCTCCCAAAATGCTGGAATTACTAGCGTGAGCCACTATGCCTGGCTATCAGCATTTAGCCTTATATTGAAATTGAAATAGATTCCATTCCATTCTTTTTTTTTTTTTAAACAGAGTTTTGCTCTTGTTGCCCAGCCTGGAGTGCAGTGGTGTGATCTCGGCTCACTGCAACCTCTGCCTCCCGGGTTCAAGTGATTCTCCTGCCTCAACCTCCCAAGTAGCTGGGATTACAGGCATGCACTACCACACCTGGCTAATTTTTGTATTTGTATTTGTATTTATTTATTTATTTTTGAGATGGAGTTTTGCTTTTCTTACCCAGGCTGGAGTGCAATGGCGCGATCTCCACTCACAGCAACCTTGCCTCCCGGCTTCAAGCGATTCTCCTGCCTCAGCCTCCCCAGTAGCTAGGATTACAGGCCTGTGCCACCACACCGGCTAATTTTGCATTTTTAGTAGAGAGGGGGTTTCTCCTTGTTGGTCAGGCTGGTCTTGAACTCCTGACCTCAAGCGATCTGCCCACCTCAGCCTCCCAAAGTGCTGGGATTACAGGCTTAAGCCACCACGCCCGGCCTTCCATTCCATTCTTTCACGACATTTTGTCCGGGTGCCTGAAGAGTTTTTTTCTTTATCCTTAAAGTTCAGTAACTCGGCCAGGCACAGTGGCTCATGCCTGTAATCCTAGCACTTTGGGAGGCCAAGGCGGGCTGATTACCTGAGGTTGGGAGTTCGAGACCAGCCTGACCAACATGGAGAAACCCTGTCTCTATTAAAAATACAAAAATAGCTGGGCGTGGTGGCACATGCCTGTAATCCTAGCTACTCGGGAGGCTGAGGCAGGAGAATCGCTTGAACCTGGAAGGCAGAGGTTGTGGTGAGGCGATATTATGCCATTGCACTCCAGCCTAGGCAACAAGAGCAAAACTCTGTCTCAAAAAAAAAAAAAAAAAAGTTCAGTAACTCAGCCAGTATGTTCCGATGTTGGTCATTCTGAATTTGCTTCCCTACAGTCGTCCCTCACAGTCTGTAGACTTGGTTCTTCGTTTCAGAAAGGCTTTCTCTAGATAGCCTTCTGTTTTAGTTGTTGGATAATCTACTTCAGGGAGTCCAGTCACCCTGAGATTGGAAGGTCTGGGACCCATAATGACCATTGTCTCTCTAATTGTTTTAATTTATTTGTTCTTATTCTCTAAATTCATTGCAATTATTTCAAGTTTCTCTCCCACACTATTCCCTTGCTTTTCAGATGCATGTGCTATGTTCTAACTGTTTTTAGATGTGTCATGGTCCTGTTTTGGTTAATGTGTTTCCTCCCCTCTGCAGTTTCTTTGCATTTCCTGATCATGTTTTTTTGGTCATCTCTCCTTTTTTTTTTTTTCTTTTTTTTTGAGACAGAATCTCGCTCTGTCACCTAGGCCAGAGTACAGTGGTGCAATCTTAGCTCACTGCAATACCTGCCTCCCAGATTCAAGCGATTCTCCTGCCTCAGCCTCCCGAGTAGCTGGGATTACAGGCGCCCCCCACCACACTGGGCTAATTTTTGTATTTTTAGTAGAAACAGGGTTTCACCATGTTGGCCAGGCTGGTCTCGAACTCCTGGCCTCAGGTGATCTGCTTGCTTTGGCCTCCCAAAGTGTTGTGATTATAGGCATGAGCCACGGTGCCTGGCCTGTCATCTCTTCTTTGTGCTCTTTTCGTTCAACAATTTGTTTTTAAAGAAATGGGGCTTCACAAGGTTGCCCAGGCTGATCTCAAATCCCTGGGCTCAAGTGATGCTCCCTCCTGGCCCCCTAGCAGGTAGGGTTGACAGGCGCACACCACTGCACCCGGCTCGTGCTTTTTATACCTGGTTCATATTCTCATTCACTTTTGTCTAACGCAAAGCTATCAGTTCCAGGAAAGCCGCTCATGTCCTTGGCTCTGCTGGCTTTCAGCTGTGCCCCGTGCAATTTCCTTCCCTTTCCTGGCACTTGCACGTAGGGTGGCCTTGCAAGCTTTTTTCATCTTGCTCGGTTAGCTAACTCCTGACGTTTTACTTGTTCTGTTACAGGAACCTGCCTGTCTTCCCCACAGAAGGGCAGTTTTGAGGCTGCATCATTTTCAGTTGGGTAGCCTGAGTGTGTAGAGGTGGGTGGGAAAGTCCCCCCGACTGAGGCCACCCTGTTGGGGGCCACAGGTCTTCTCTGCCCTGTCATCCCCTAAACACCCTGTTCCCAGCCCCTTCTGCCCTACTCCTCACCCCAGCAGCTGAACACGACAGCCCTGGAGGCCCCTTCTCACTCTGTCACCCAGGCTGGAGTGCAGTGGCAAGATCTCGGCTCACTGCAACCTCCATCTCCTGGGTTCAAGCAATTCTCCTGCCGGAGCCTCCTGAGTAGCTGGGACCACAAGTGAACCATCACAGCCAGCTCATTTTTGTATTTTTAGTAGAGATGGGGTTTCACTATGTTTGCCAGGAAGGTCTCCGACTCCTGACCTTAGGTAATCCACCCACCTCGTCCTGTTGGCTCACTCTTTTCCCAAAAATTTGTCATTGTTGCGCATGTGGTCAGGTATTGGGGTGGGAGAGTCTGTGTTCTCCCCTCATCCTGCCTTCTAAAGTCTGAACTCGCCTCCTCAGCAGTCTCTGCAAAATGCAAATCTCCAGGGCCTGTCCACCCCAAGAGCAGAGGTCTGTGGGTCTGGGTGGGACCTCTCACTCCCGCCCAAGTGACGCGACTGAGCAGGCTTGGGGTTAAGTGCTGACTCATCCGCCAGGAACATTTGCATTTTACTCAAATTAAAGAAATGTAACCCTGCTTATGTAAGTCCACATGGCACTGAAATTGAACAGTCCTGGAATGTCCACGTGGGTGGGTGGATTTGATTATCAGCTTCCGATGAGGATCATTCTATTGGTGAGGCCTTTGAGGCACAGAGAGGTGAAGTGACTTGCCCAGTGTCACCCAGCATGTCAGCAACAGGCAGGTTTGAAGAATTGGAAATGCTGACTCCAGATCTGGGGGCTGGGATCAGGGTGGCCCACTTCAGGAAGCAGGAAGGTCTTAAATTTTTTTTTTTTAATTTTTTTTTGACACAGAGTTTCACTCTGTCTCCCAGGCTAGAGTGCAGTGGCATGATCTCGGTTCGCTGCAACCTCCGCCTCCTGGGTTCAAGCAATTCGCGTCCTCAGCCTCTCTAGTAGCTGGGACTACAGGCACGTACCACCACACCTGGCTAATTTTGTATTTTTAGTAGAGAGAGGGTTTCACCTCACCATGTTGGCCAGGGTGGTCTTGAACTCCTGACCTCTAGTGAGGTCAGTGCTGGGATTATAGGCGTGAACCACTGCACCTGGCCAGGGAGGTCTTTGTCTTTAGTATGAGGAACCCATTCCCATTTCCGGGCCTCACAGAAGAAATGGTTGTGGCCTTCCCATGGGAACTTTGGTCTTGAACCTCATGGAGGGAGGGTGGCCAGACCAAGAGCTCACTGCCAATCCCAGCCCTCCCAGGAGCAGTGACCCCCGCCTCCCCTCGTCCCTGCCCCACCCCCATCCACGCACTGTCAGGGCAGCCGTGTCCAAGCAGAGCTGAGCCCAGTGTGAGTGTGAGCCGAGCAGTGGGTGGAGAGGTCCAGGTAAGGAAACAGCATCAGAAAAGGTGGGGAGGCTGGGATTAGGTTGGGTCAGGTCTTCCTGGGAGGATCCCACATCCATCTGGGGAAGAAGCTACAGGCTACTTGGGCCATGACTAGTAGCAAAGCTTGGCCCTCTGACCGGGACCCTGGGCCGGGACCCCGGAGGGCAGTTGGGCCAGGATGTCCTGCTGGGGTGCCTTGGGTGTCATCAGTCCCTGGCCCTGTTCTTATCTTGCCCCACTTTGCAGTAACCTGGCGGGACCAGCCTGGTGAACGTCAGGCAGATCCTCTTTTACTTGTTTCATGACCTTGGTGATTCAGCTGCTTTGGCTGTGAAAAGGGAAAAATTATTGGACCTCCCCAACCCCCTATGGTTGTGAGGATGAATTCATGTGAAGAGCTGAGCTGAGGTACAAGAATCGCAGGCTGGGCATGGTGGCTCACACCTGTAATCCCAGCACTTTGGGAGGCCTAGTTGGGTGGATTATTTGAGGCCAGGAGTACAAGACCAGCCTGGCCAACATGGTGAAACCCCACGTCTACTAAAAATACAAAAATTAGCCAGGCATGATGTCGTGCACCTGTAATCCCAGCTACTTAGGAGGCTGAGGCAGGAGAATCACTTGAACCCGAGAGGCAGAGGTTGTAGTGAGCTGATATCATGCCACTGCACTCCAGCCTGGGGCGACAGACAGAGCGAGACTCCATCTCAAATAATAATAATAAGAGCCTGGCGCACACTAAGCATAGGAGCTCAGGAACTGCGAGGGAGCTCAAAATAGATCTATGACACAAGGTGGCAAAGATTGTATTGGAATTTTTCGGTGAGGATATGGGAAAAAGGACTCTCACTGTTCACCACAGAACTGCAATTTAATTTCTGTCTGGGACGTTTCTGCTCTTTCCTTGCTAAATTTCCCCCCTTCCTCCTTTCCCACCTCCCACCCGGCCCCAACTTCCCCTCTATTGTCCAGCCCCAGCCTTCTGCTGGCACAGCCCTGACCAAAAGCGGGGTGTGGGGGGGTGCCCACAGCAGCCCCCAAGTGTCCCCAGGGAGCATGAATCATGACAAGGGCTACAGCTTGCCAGGCTCCCAATGTGCACAAAGCATGTTTGTACACTGCAGACTCTGCATCCCTGTGGCAGGGACTGTCACCACTCCCTTGGACCCAGGAGCCCCCAGGAGGAAGCGCTGGTGCGGGGTGTCAATGTGGCTACCCAGCGCCCGCTGCTTCTGAAGCTGACCTCAAATGAGTCGCCCATATCCATGGCTTCTGGGCTCTTCACAGCAACCGTGGAGGAAGGTGGGCTAGGTGACTGCTACCCATTTTCCCTGGAATCCCATTTCTCAGGTGAGAGAGAGAAGCTCAGAGAGGCCAAGGGCTCGGGGCAGCCGTGGTGCCGCCTCTGGCCGTTTGGTCTGAACTGCCCCGTGGGCTGCACACAGGTCCCATGTCCTGTGTCCTGTCCCCTGCAGACCTACCGCCTCCTGAACCCCTTGCCGTTTGTGATGACACAGAGCCACTCTGTGTCCTAAGTCACAGGCAGCCTGTCATCGCGGCTAACTGGAATGATGCTTGCTCGCCAGGGATTCACACTTCTGAGTGTGCGCTGCTGTCCGATTTTGTTGTTTTCTCCTGGCTTTGGAGAGGGCTTGGCTCTCAGCAAAGGAGACGCGGAGTGAGCCACTCCCATCTTTGCCCCGGGGTTTTGATGCCTGGGGATGCCCAGGGTGTCCCTGGGAGTGTCTGTGCTGTTCAGGGCACCTGCTGAGGCCTGCATCAGCTTTCCTGAGGCAGAATCTTACACCTTTTGGGGGTTGCTGGCTCCTTTGACAACCTGAGAAAAATTGTGATCCCTTTCCCAGAGATCTGCAAAGACACACAAGAATAATACATGCCCTTGAGGGATTTAAATACCCTCTGACACCTATTTCAGGATTTTCCAGGCGTTCCTAGAGCTTGGATTGAGACCTATATTATGGGGTGCTGTCTGCCTGTTCTGCAATTTCCAGAGCTCCAAAATGTGGATGCTTACATTATGTTTGGATAGCTGGGTGTAGCCATGCCTGAAGGAGGGTTCTTTTTTGGAGACTGATTCCATAAAAGGATTAGGTTGGCCGGGCGCGGTGGCTCAAGCCTGTAATCCCAGCACTTTGGGAGGCTGAGACGGGCGGATCACGAGGTCAGGAGATCGAGACCATCCTGGCTAACACGGTGAAACCCCGTCTCTACTAAAAAATACAAAAAACTAGCCGGGCACGGTGGCGGATGCCTGTAGTCCCAGCTACTCGGGAGGCTGAGGCAGGAGAATGGCGTGAACCCTGGAGGCGGAGCTTGCAGTGAGCTGAGATCCGGCCACTGCACTCCAGCCTGGGCGGCAGAGCGAGACTCCATCTCAAAAAAAAAAAAAAAAAAAAAAAAAGGATTAGGTTGAGATTGGCTGAGCCCCACTGAGTGAAAATGATGTCCTGTTTATCCACCAATCAACTTCTGCACAAATAGATGCGGCAAGCAACGAGTACATTCAGTGTGGGTCTACATATTACGCTACAGTAACCTTCACTGAGAGCCAGGCACTCTGTTATGGGCTGAGCAGGCATTATCCTGTTAGTCCTCATAATCCCCCAGTCGACCCTGTAGGGGATTAGAGTGGTGGGAAAAACTATAGGGAAAGGATGCAAACCTTCTGAAAGGTCAGAAGGTTTTGTAGAGCCCCGGGGAAGAGTAGCTGAAGGCAGCTGTTCTATAACCCTGAGGCAAAGGGCAAGGAGTAGGTACAAGGAAGTGTGGGGAAATTTATCTTAAAAGGCTTGTTTACTTATGTTGACTAGGCACTGACCTTTGATCATGCACGTGTGAGGTTCTCTGAAAGGGGAACAATAATTTTTTTTTTTTTTTTTTTTTTTGAGATAGAGTCTCACTCTGTCACCCAGGCTAAAGTGCAGTGTCACTATCTCAGCTCACTGCAACCTCTGCCACCCTGGGATTCAAGCAATTCTTCTGCCTCGTCCTCACGAGTAGCTGGGATTACAGGGGCCTGCCACCACTCCTGGCTAATTTTTGTACTTTTGGTAGAGACAGGGTTTCACCATCTTGGCCAGGCTGGTCTTGAACTCCTGACCTCATGATCCACCTGCCTTGGCCTCCCAAAGTGCTAGGATTACAGGCGTGAGCCACCACACCTGGCCACAATAATTGTTAATTACCTGCAGGTCATGTTGGCTCCAGGTTTTCTGTATTGTGCCTTCACTGAATAAAAGCAAGCAGCTCCAGCTTCTTAGGGCTGCTCTCTAGCCACTAGAGCCAGGCAGTCACCTAGCTGCTCTTACACTGCGTACCTGTGTCTGAGTACTCATTTCATTAATTTCCCAGGGTCTGTGGGACAGATCTGGCACGACCCTACAGTATAGTGCTGTTATGAGCTCCCTGAGGCACAGAGAAGTTAAATAACTTGCTCAAGGGCTCAAGGTCACACAGCAGGTGGTGAAAGTGGCCTTTGACCCCAAGCAATCTGACTCTGGGGCCATTCGATAGTCTAAGAAATTGGAAGCCTAGGCCGGGCGCGGTGGCTCAAGCCTGTAATCCCAGCACTTTGGGAGGCCGAGACAGGCGGATCACGAGGTCAGGAGATCGAGACCATCCTGGCGAACACAGTGAAACCCCGTCTCTACTAAGAAATACAAAAAATAGCCGGGCGAGGTGGCAGGTGCCTGTAGTCCCAGCTACTCCGGAGGCTGAGGCAGGAGAATGGTGTAAACCCAGGAGGCGGAGCTTGTAGTGAGCCGAGATCCGGCCACTGCACTCCAGCCTGGGCGACAGAGCGAGACTCCGTCTCAAAAAAAAAAAAAAAAAAAAAAAAAGAAATTGGAGGCCCAGCATGGTGGCTCATGCTTGTAATCCCAGCACTTTGGGATGCTGAGGCAGGAAGATCACCTGAGGTGAGGAGTTCAAGACCAGCCTGGCCAACATGGTGAAACTCTGTCGCTACTAAAAATACAAAAAGTATTTTGTATTTTTTGTATTTGGGCGTGGTGGCTGGCACCTGTGGTCCCAGCTACTTGGGAGGCTGAGGTACGAGAATCGCTTGAACCCAGGAGGCAGAGGTTGCAGTGAGCCGAGATCATGCCATTGCACTCCAGCCTGGGTGACAGAGCGAGACCCTGTCTCAAAAAAAAAAAAGAAAAAAAGAAAAAATAGAATAGAATAGAATAGAATAAAAAAAAAGAATAGAAAAGAAATTGGTTGAGTGTCCCCCATCCTGTTCTGGGACTTGAGTCTATTTCCCGCTGAGGCCATTGGATCCTGCTGGGGCCCAGGCAAGAAGAGCGGGCTCTGAGCAAACCCTGCAATTGAATTTTTCTAGAAAGCCTTCATCACATGTTGGAGTCTAAGGTCCCTATCTAGGAGTTCTCAACAGACCGTATCTTGAAGTGGCATTTGCCTGGCCCGGCAGGGAGACAGGACTCTGTTCTCAGACAGATTTGGGTGGTAACGTGACCTCCTTTGACTCCCAGGCTGGCAGGGCCTGGGAAATGTCAGTTTACGCTTGTTTCCAGAGTTTTAAAGGAGGTTTCCTTTGCCTCTCGTATACTGCAAAATGCCTGCTGGGAGTAGTGCTTTTGCTTCTTGCTTCCTGGTTGCTGAGTCTCCCTTTAAGTTCCGAGTCTCTCTCTAAGAGGCCCTTTGGTGTGGGAAGGGGCTTAGAACCCTGGCTTTGTCATGAGTCCCTTTCCTGAAAATGGCTCCCGTGCAAGGCTGTTCCACTTCCACATTCTCAAACACCCTCCTGCCCACGGATCCCCAGCCCACCCCAACAGGCCTGTACAACTTGAGGATGGCGGTGACAGCCATCATGGAGTTTGATGCCCTCACATTTTTTTTTTTTTTTTTTTTTTTTTGAGACAGAGTCTTGCTCTGCCGCCCAGGCTGGAGTGCAGTGGCCGGATCTCAGCTCACTGCAAGCTCCGCCTCCCAGGTTCACGCCATTCTCCTGCCTCAGCCTCCCGAGTAGCTGGGACTACAGGTGCCCGCCACCGCACCCGGCTAGTTTTTTGTATTTTTTAGTAGAGACGGGGTTTCACCGTGTTAGCCAGGATGGTCTCGATCTCCTGACCTCGTGATCCGCCCGTCTCGGCCTCCCAAAGTGCTGGGATTACAGGCTTGAGCCACCGCGCCCGACCTTTTTTTTTTTTTTTTTTGAGAGAGGGTCTCACTCTGTTGCCCAGGCTGACGTACAGTGGTGTGGTCATGGCTCACGGCTCACAGCAGTCTCAACTTCCCAGGCTCAAGAGATCCTCTTGCCTCAGCTTCCTGAATAGCTGTGACTACAGAAGCACACCACCAGCCGGGCTAATTTTTTAATTTTTTTGTAGAGATGGGGGTCTTGCTATGTTGCCTAGGCTGGTGTCGGACTCCTAGGCTCAGGTGATCCTCCCACCTTGGCCTCCCAAAGTGCTGGGATTACAGGTGTGAGCCACTGCACCCTACTCCCTCACTCTTGCAGATGGGAAACCAAGGATGAAGGAGAGGAGAATCCCTTGCCCAAGACCTCAGAGCTAAAATTCCCAGCAGCTGCAGTTTGTATTCACCTGGGGCTGGCAGCGTCGGGACCACCAGGAGGCCAGGTGGAAATGCTCACCCTTGGGGTGCACCCCAGACTTGCTGCATTGGAAGCCGTGCCACAACCAGCCCTCCAGGTGACCGAGGCTAACACAAGTTTGAGAACTACTGCCCTGGCCCTTGCTTTCTCAGCTGGGACTGAAGTTCTGCACAGGTAGGACCCAGTGACAAAGTTTTACCTCCCAACTGCTCCATGCACCTTGGTCCCCACAAAAGCCTTCCTCACACACAAGTAAACTCTGGAAGCGCAGGATAGGAAAGAGAGCTAGAAGCAGACACTGTGGTTATGAAAATCTTCACATGATAGACAATGCAGCTCAAAGTGAAGAAACTGGCTTACTCTTTCAGCACAAATAAGACGCCAACTGGCCAAAAACATTAGTACACAAGCAAAAGAAAACCTAGGCCAGGCACGGGGGCTCATGCCTGTAATCCCAGCACTTTGGGAGGCCGAGGTGGGTGGATCACCTGAGGTCAGGAGTTCAAGACCAGCCTGTCCAACATGGTGAAAACCCATCTCTACTAAAAATACAAAAAATTAGCTGGGTGTGGCGGCGGGCACCTGTGATCCCAGCTACTCGGGAGGCTGAAACAGGAGAATTGCTTGAACCCAGGAGGCAGAGGTTGCAGTGAGCCGAGATCACGCCATCGCACTCCAGCCTGGGTAACAGAGCAAGACTCTGTCTCAAACAATAACAACAACAACAATAAAAATAAAAAACAGAAGAGAAAAGAAAACCTAGGCCGGGCACAGTGACTTATGTCTGCAATCCCAGCATTTTGGGAGGCCGAGGCAGGCGGATCACCTGAGGTCAGGAGATCGAGACCATCCTGGCTAACACAGTGAAACCCCGTCTCTACTAAAAAAAAAAAAAAAAATACAAAAAAAATTAGCCAGACGTGGTAGCGGGTGTCTGTAGTCCCAGCTACTCCGGAGGCTGAGGCAGGAGAATGGTGTGAACCTGGGAGGCGGAGCTTGCAGTGAGCCCAGATGGCGCCACTGCACTCCAGCCTGGGTGACAGAGCGAGACTCCGCCTCAAAAAAAAAAAAAAAAAAAAAAGAAGAAAATCTAAGTGAAAACTGAAGCCAGCTGGAAAGCAGCTTCTACTTATCCAGATGAAGCCAGCAGAAGTAACAAGGGAGCCTTTGGTGACCTGGGACACCGTTCCCACTGGCCTGGTGCTGGCCGGGGGGCTGCAGGATTTTAAGGCCCTGCCGGCCTGAGGCCCCGTCTCCTCCTTGTATCTTATCCTCCCATGAGAAGGCAGTGAGACAGATGTCTTCACAGCGCCCCTGCGCCCACTCACCCACCCATCCGCTCATCTATCCATCCAACAAGCTGTTTTTAGGCACCTGCTGGGTGCCAAGTCCCTGGGGCTGGAACCCAGATGTGGGACAAAGGTACAGACCCTAAGCTGAGGCCTGTGGAGAGAGTGGCAGGCCCTATGGGGCAGGGGTCCTGGCAGGTGTGCTGGGGTCACCCCCATTGTGCCCACTTGCTGGGCTGAAGCTCATACAGGCAGGTGGCCCAGCCCAGGCTGCGCATGTCCTCACAGTGAGGTGGTGGCCAGGCTGGCACAGGGCGCTTTCTGCTCAGGAAGGGGGTCCCGCCGGTGGGCACTGTGTCCTTTCTGCTCTTCCTAGGTGAGGAGGGGACCACAAAGGAGAGCACAGGGTGACTTCAGCGAGGGTGGCTGGACACTGGGATGGTCAGCCTGGAGGTCACTTGGCTGCTTCAGCCCCCTGGGCACCCTCCCCCACTCCCACTGGCCCAGGTGCCCTGGGGTCTTCACCCCCACCCCCGCACACTACAACACTGCTCTCTCCTCTCCCTGGGGCGCTTCACTCCCTGTCTGTGCCCTGGTTGAAGGCTGAACCACGCCTGGAGCGCTGCTCTGGCCAAGAAATGTTTGTGGAATATCTGACCAAAAGGATGCCACAGCAGCCCTGGAGGTCAGGACCAAGTGGCATGTTTATGGTGCAGATGAGACACTGGGACTCAGAGAGGCCACAGAACTTGCCAAGGGCACTCGGTGGCTGAGGAAGGGGCCGGGTCCCTCCCACTCCAGACTGGCTCTCATTTGGGTGCAAGGGACCTGTGGTGACGATGGCTGCACAGGTCTCTGTCCTCATATTAACATCCAGCCTTGCAGATGGGTGTCTGTGGTGGGGCTGGCATGGGCAGACCTCCGATCTCCCTGATGCTAACTGCTGAGTTCATCTCTGGGGTTAGCAGGGTTAACTGCGTCCCCGTCACAACGTCTCAATGCTCCCACAGCTGTGGGGGCCACAGTGGAGGGGGCCATCCCTTTCTGAGCCCAAGCAGGGCTCTGGGCAGAAGTCCCAGTGTCTCTCAGTGTCTCTGATGTCCTTCCTTCCAGGCGGGGGTTTCAGGTCTGGTAGTGGTGGCTCTTCAGACCCTTACTCCGTGTCAGCAGTTCCCGGGACACCATTGCCACCTCCTACCCTAAGGGTCCCTGCTCCAGGTTCTATCCCACTGAGGAGAGTCTTCCCTGCAGGAAGCAGGGACCTGAGCTCTCTGCTCCACTCCTGGCCCAGGCATAATGCCAGGGCCTGACCTTCATGGGGCCTTGTGGCTCCTGGCAGGGATTGAGTAGATGGGGCCGGGACAGGCAGACGCCTGTGGCCTGTGTGTGTGGCAGGCCCTGTGTGTGGGACCCATGGGGACAGACAGGCTCTCTGGGGTGAACTCCCACATCCTGGATAGACCCGAGCCTAGACACCATCAGAGTGCCATCCCGGCACCTTCTCAGGGTTCCCCGAACCCTCTGGGGGCTGTGGAACCACACAGTTGAGCTGTGATGATGCCAGAACCCCAACCTTCACCTTGGTTAGCTGCAGGGACCAGCCTCGGACCTGTTCCGGGACGCCTCGCCGTGACTGGGGCTTTCTGGACTCTACTTCTGGCTTCTGTCTACCTTGTCCTGTCCTTCTTCCCAGTGGTGACCCTGTGGGGGAGGGTCCACAGCCCACCCCAACCAGGGAGGGTTTTCTCCCTTCCTCCTTCCTCTCCTGCCAACAGGGAGCGTGGGCCAGCCGAGGAGCCTTTCCGGGGTGGGAGGAACAGCAGCGTGAGTGCATTTTGGAAAGCAGGAGCCTTCTGCAGGCTGAGGGGCTTGTCCCCAAAGTCCTGGGTCTGCCCTGCACAGCTGCAGAGTTGAGCCCCTGCTTACTAGTGGTTGCTGCACTCATGAACTGGAGCACCTAGCAGGCTCTGGGCCAGGCTTGGGTCCCCTGGGTGTGCCCACCAGCTGGCTTCTCTGAGTCCTGGCTTTGAGGCCACATGGGGCTGTGGCAGCTGCACTGAGGGAGAAGTGGCTGCTGGAGCCACTGGGGATTTCACTCCAGCTGCTACAGAAGACCCATCAGCCATGTCTCTGCCCAGAGGCCTCTGCCAGCAGGGGGTCCCAGGCTGGGGGAGGTTGACAGCTGCTGCCTGCTGCTCCCCACCCAGGCAGCAGCTCTGAGCCACAGAAAGAGCCGGGCTGGGACTCTGGGAGCCTCCAA
This sequence comes from Theropithecus gelada, assembly GCF_003255815.1. Classification (NCBI taxonomy): domain Eukaryota; kingdom Metazoa; phylum Chordata; class Mammalia; order Primates; family Cercopithecidae; genus Theropithecus; species Theropithecus gelada. Next base: position 4,329,478 of record NC_037675.1, read on the forward strand.
AGGACAGGGTGGGCCTCGGGGCCTCAGAGCAGTTCCAGACGGCTGCAGGAGTGGGAGAAGCAGCAGTTTCTCAAGAAGAACGAGAGGGCCTGGACCACAGCCTCCGCTTCCTCTTCTGGAGAAAAGCCGCAGCTCAGCGATGCTGGCTGATAATTGTGCAGCCTCTGTGCCTGGAGCCTGCAGCAGAGGCCAGGAGTTTCGAACAGGTGACAGCAGGTGGCCCCTGAGGCTCTGGCTGGAAAGTGGGGTTGGGAGAGGAGGTTGGATAGTTCAGGGAAAGAGCTTAGATTCTTGATGCCACTGAACTTGTCTGAACTGGAGCACTTCTGAGAATGAAAGTGAGCTGTGTTAATTATCACACAGGGACAACGGATGCAAACTGGGACTCTTCAGGGCACATCGAGATGTGTATTACCCTACTTACTACCACTTCCTAGCTGCGTGGATTTGGGCAAGTTACATAACCTCTCTGAATTCTGGTTTCTGCATAAAAAAGGCCAACATCATGTGCCTGCCTCCCAGGGCTGCAGGAGGGATGGAAGAAGTGAATTACCTGAGTTCCCGAAACAGCCCTTGGCACAGTGCCGGTGGGGTGGGGGGCTCCCCATGCTTGTTCTTTTCCTCTGAGAGTGGTTGGTTCTGTCCCTGGAGGTGAGCAAGGGCCTGCCGGCCAGCGTTCTGCAGTGTGAGGGCCTCAGCAGGGCGTATGTGCAGCTGCAGAGCCAGATTCCAGTCCTGCCTGTGCCCTTCAGAAGAGTGACAAGTGAGTGTGAGAGAGTCGGGCCTTCCTGTACCTAGGGAAGGATGGGCCCGTGATGGGTCCCAGGCTGGCACTCCCTGGTGGACTTGTGCCCTCTCCTATCCCAGATGGTGGCAATTTGTGCCCATGGAGGGGCACCAGCAGGGCCCAGCCCAGAGAAGCTTTGCTGTCACCGTGGACCTGTCTTTGGGTTCAAGGCCTTGGCATCAGTTCAGAGAAAGTTTGCCTGCTTCTGCCCTCCTGGGGTTGCGCTGGGCGAATGCAGAGCCTTCCCTGGGGGTCTGGGAGGGCTGGAAGATGAGCTGGAGGAAGGAGGCTGCTTGCATTTTCTGTGCCTGTTCCCAGGTCCTGAGAAACTGCGCGGAGCCTGTTCCAACCCAGAATGTTTTCAAGAGTTGGGTGTGGGGCCTGGCTCTGCCACTTGTGGTCATTTGAGCTTAGGCAAATCAGAGGTCTCTAAGCCTCAGGTTCCTTGCTGGGAGGCAGGGGCGAGCCACCCTGTCATCTTCCCAGGACATGGGGAAGGGCTGTAGGTAGTGTGGGCCCCACATGGCCTCTGTTCTCCACCTTCAGGCCCTGCACATGTTATTTTCATCTGTTCCCCCACAGCCCTGGGAGCCCCTGGAGGCACAGCCTGCGACCCTGAGGGATAAGCTCCATCTCCAGAAGGAACGAGTGGATGAGGTCAGAGCCCAGCAGTGACCTGTCTGTGCTGGGGTCCATCCCCAACAAGGCCAGAGCTGCTGCAGCAGGTGGAACGGACATGCCTCCTGCCAGATGCGCTGGCTGGATCAGCAACTCTCCAAGGTGGCCTCATGCTGTGGACATTACCCCAGGTGCCTCAACTTCTGGCTACTTTGTCTCCTTTCCACTCCTCATCCCCAGAGAAGGTTCTTCTGGCCAGAAGGATGGCCTCTGAAAATGTCAGATCCGGAAGGCATTCGTGCTAACGGTGCTCAGCCCTCAGCAAAGTCGCCTGGCCAGTCAACCCCATTAAATGAGGAGCCAAAAGCCCACAGGCCGCAGTTGGGGCTCACAGACAGCCCAGGAGGCAGGAAGTTGGTGTGCTACCACCAGGGTGGGTCCTCAGGGTGGGTGCAGGGTCCCTCTCAGGATTGAGTCACCAGGCGGAGGCCACATGGCTTCCAATCAACCCCTTCTTCACACCTTTGGCTTTGGCACAGGCAGGGTCTTCCCGGCTATACCCTCCTGAGTGAGGTCACAGGTAACACCACACAAAGGGCAGGCCAAGGTGTGTGTTTCACGACTTATGCCACTTCCTCGCTGTGTGGGACCCAAAGGTGACCTAGAGCTGAGAAACCCATGTCTGCAAAAACGGGGCCACTGGAGTTGAGGCAAGAGAGGCCAAAATCCTACCTAGGATGCTGGGGCCAATCAGCCCATTATGGAGCATCCTGAAAAGCGAGGCCACCACGATACCAAAGGACTAGAGGAACTGCCACACACGCCACCCAAACAACCTGCCAACCTTTCTCGCTGACCCCAAATACTGGGATATTATCCAGTGTAAATTTGTAGGCAAAAGAATGAACTCATGTGGTTTTATCATATTTTTATTCAGGGAGATTGACCATTTTCACGTATTTGCAGAGCATGTGTATTTCTTTCCTTTTTTTTTTTTTTTTTTGGGACGGAGTCTCACTCTGTTGCCCAGGCTGGACTGCAACGGCATGATCTTGGCTCACTGCAATCTCTGCCTCCCGGGTTTGAGCGATTCTCCTGCCTCAGCCTCCCGAGTAGCTGGGACTACAGTCGTGTCTGTACACCACACCTGGCTAATTTTTGTATTTTTAATAGAGACGGGGTTTCACCATGTTGGTCAGGCTAGTCTCGAACTCCTGACCTCATGATCCATCTGCCTCGGCCTTCCAAAGTGCTGGGATAACAGGCGTGCGCCACGGCACCCAGCCGTGGGCATGTGTATTTCTTCTTCTGAGACTAGCCTGTTCACATCCTTGGTTCACCTGCCCACTGGGATGTTTCTGACTGGTTCACAGGTATTTGGTATATGATGGATACTAATCCTTTGTAATATATTTTCTCCTCTTTTCCCCGTCATTTGTCTTTTAATTTTGTTTGTGTTGTCTCATACAAAAAGCTTTAGTTTCACAAGGGCCCACATGTGGCTCTTCCTTTGGCTTCTGGGTTTCGTGTTATGCTCAGAATCTCTTGCACTGAGATGATTCAGCTGCTGCCTCAGACGTTCTGAGAAACAACGGCCACAACACTTGCAGCGGCAGCAAAACATGCTTATTCAAAAGAAAATGTTTATTTTAAAAAGAACTATCACCCCCAGCATTTATTTAAATATTAATAGAGACGAGTAAAAATTTCAAATGGTATAAGAAGAATAACAGCTTTATAGTCACAGATGGTCAGATGCTGACAAACAAGAAGGAGGGTCTATGTACATTGAGATTCGGTTGTTATGAGAATGCATACGAAGGCTTAAGAAATGGCCTATTTATAGGCTTCGGTGGAGCCATAATCCCCAATTTTCTATTGGCTCCCGATGTCACTTGAGAAGTATGTGAGGCTGAACTGGATCCAATGATGCTGGAGGATTTCGTTTTGGAAGATATCTTTCTACATGTGGCAGACCCCCTGAAATGTGACAAAGAAAAAATCAAAATGTTAAATGGAACCAAAAGTGAATGACCTTCTTCCTCTCAACCTGCACAGAGCTACACTACGACTTTCCTGGGCCTAATGTGTCCTTGTGCATTTTCTGCCTATGAACCCCCTAGGTAAGGTAAGTTTCCTTTACTACTTAAGGAATAAAGGACCACTGCCCTTCATATAAATTTGTCCTGGATTTGCCCTTCTGAAATGTGAAGGACCGTTTCTTAATTTTCTGACTTGTGACCAACCCACCGCCCCTCTCTCCACCCACACCTTCGGCAGCCTACAACCAGAGCCCTACAACAAGAGGAGCTGAGGTTCACAAGCCCTCATCCATTCTGACCAAATAAAGGAAGTGAAACACCTTGCTGCAAGGCCTCAGCTCCCTGCTGACAGGCACCCCGGAACGACTGGATTTGTACGGTCCAGAGCAAGGCAGCTGTGGGGTGAGCACGTGTGGCGTGGAGCTGGGTGGCCAGGACTGGCAGAGCTGGGCGTCTTCCTGGCCAGCCCCAGGAAGCCCCAGGAGGGCTGCAGAAGCAGCTTCCTGGGGAGGCTGAGCTGCCTTATCCAAGGGTGTGGCCTGTCTCTGTCAGGGCCGCGTCTGCAGCTCCCTGGCTCACCTGCCTACACCCGGAGATCTGCCCGCTCGCCCTCCCACTCGCTGCCTTCTAAAGCCAAGGAAGAAGCCGCCACAGCCGATTCCAAAGTCCTTCCAGCATCTCACTTTCCTTGCAGACCTTAAGATAACAGCTCCCTTCCCACCCCTAAATGAAATAAAAAACAAAACCATGAGGCCGGCATGTTTACAGTGATGACTGTGGGCAGCAGTACCCACAGAAGCCTTTCCTGCTGCTTTTAACCAGGCTGATGTCAGGCCCAACATTAATTCCATGGCACCAGGGCATGCAAGCAGCCTCCCGTCTGAATTGAGGGTATAGGGCCACAGCCTGTGGGTAATGACGTTCTGGGGGAGCTCCATGACTTCAACTCTGGCTCCAGGGCAATTTTCCTGCAGAACTGGCAAAGATCTGCTAAACCGGCAGAGATGCAGCCTGAAGTTTCCCTATGCTGATTTCCTGCTGAGAAATTAAGCCCGGAGCGAAAACCTGCTGTTTATGTTGATTTACAGAATGAATCTGCCAACAGCAGCCTCCATTTCACCTGGGCCATCTATTTACTCCCGCTCAGAGAGCCCAGAACACAACTGGTTCATTGTATGTTGCTCTGAAGATGTAAAACTCTGAGGGTAGGGTGGGGAGGTGAGGTTGCTGGCAGAGAGCCACATTTATTCTTTCACTGCACAGGGACTCTCAATCCAGGGAGCAGACTGGGTTGGTGGAAAGGGGAGTGGAGCACAAAGAGGCTGCTCCAAAGGTAACACAAAGTCACACAGCGCACTGGCTTTAGCTGGTAGGGCTTAAAAAAGAATCCCATCTTGGCCAGACACAGTGGCTCACGCCTGTCATCCCAGCACTTTGGGAGGCTGAGGTGGGTGGATCACCTGAGGTCAGGAGTTTGAGACCAGCCTGGCCAACATGGTGAAACCCCATCTAAAAATACAAAAATTAGGCCGGGCACAGCGGCTCAAGCTTGTAATCCCAGCACTTTGGGAGACCGAGACGGGCGAATCACGAGGTCAGGAGATCGAGACCATCCTGGCTAACACGGTGAAACACCGTCTCTACTAAAAAATACAAAAAAAAAAGCTAGCTGGGCAAGGTGGCGGGCGCCCGTAGTCCCAGATACTCGGAGGCTGAGGCAGGAGAATGGCGTAAACCTGGGAGGCGGAGCTTGCAGTGAGCTGAGATCCGGCCACTGCACTCTAGCCTGGGCGACAGAGTGAGACTCCGTCTCAAAAAAAAATAAATAAATAAATAAAAATAAAAATAAAAATTAGCCCGGCATGGTGGCATGCACCTGTAATCCCAGCTACTTGGGAGGCTGAGGCAGGAGAATAGCTTGAACCCGGGAGGCAGAGGTTGCGGTGAGCTGAGACAGTGCCACTGCACTCCAGCCTGGGTGACAAGAGTGAAACTCTGTAACAACAACAACAACAACAACAAATAATTCCATCTTAAACACCCAGGCTCACTGAAAACAAGCATGGAAATTGGTACTGGCTTTTGCACGAGTGTGAGCTTTACTGCTTCTTATCAGTTTAGGTTCCAGGTGATGCTGCAAAGTGCTTCACTCTTACAAACAAAAGTTGTGAAAATTAAATAAGGGAGCCAATAGCAGTGAACACTGGAATACGGTTTGCTTTGTTCTAGTACATAAAAATGAGATGGGAGACCATGTGTGTTTTTTAGGAGTCTCCACAGGCAACATGCAGAAGTGGACGTGCTCCGGGCAGGTGTGGGCAGGCCAGTGTCCGCTTCTATCTTTGAAATTGATACTAGACAGGGTTGGCCTCCGATAAGCCCTCCCCAGGCCAGGCCTCAGCTTCCTCTTCAAAAACCCAGGGTGTTGAGCCAGATGCCTTTTAAGGTCTCTGGCTCTGTGTTACGGAGGAAATGAGTATTTCCCAAAGCGGAGGAATAAATGATGGAAATAAGAAAATGTCTTCACTTAAGAACATTTACTGATCGCTTGTGCACTCAAAGCCACAAAATTAAACTAACGTTTTCTAATGCCTTTAATTTCAGTACTCTGGCAGAATTAGCACATACAAGATGTTTGTTTATGGACTTAACAAGAAAATGACAATTTGGTAATGTCTGCCTTCCTTTCTCTTCCCCCACTCAATTTTTGTTTTTTATTACCCAGAAGGACAAGAGGTAGAAAAACTGCAAAAGAAAACACAACAGCTTGCAAAGTTGACTGTGGGCTTTTTTTTGGTTTCTTTTTTCTGCAAGCAATTCTGTTACAATATGCAGTTACTTTGGGGTCACGTTCTCAAGACTGATGGAATGGTCTCCCTCCTGCCAGGCCTTACCTACTTGCCAGAAGGCAGAGGGTGCCCTGGCAGAAAACCAAAAAGGGGCTGTCGGAAACAATGCAATTATTTAGAAAGAAGGACACTGCCAAGATCATCACACAGATCAGACCGTGCTATCTTTGTTGTTCCCCTGGTGTGCAGAAAGCACCCAGAACAGACATGTCCCAGACGAGCGGCCCAGGCAAACGTGGGAAGGGGAAGACAGAAGCCATTTATGCAACCCTAAAGAGGCCTGGCTTGACTGAACTTTTGGTTTCTCTGTTGTGGCTTCTTCTCGCTACCCCTGCAAAGGCTGGGAGGTCGATTCTCCCAGGCGTTAATGAAAGGCAGGGAGTGTGCACGGCCTCAAGGTGGAGATCCATGGGATTCTGCAGCAATAAAAGCAGCAGAGCAAGTACTGACAGAATCGTAAAAGTCACGAGGACACAAAACCCTTTGTTATTTATTCAGCTGGTGTATGATTTATAGTATTTTAGGTGGAAAAGTCTCTTAAGAAGAGCCATCATTCCAAACAAGCAAACAAATATCTAAGGGAAGATCAACACGGAAGACATCTTTGCAAACAAGAAGCACTAGTCAGGCCGAGTGTGGGGGCTCACGTCTGTAATGCAGCACTTTGGCGAGACCAAAGTGGGCTGATCACTTGAGCTCAGGAGTTTGAGACCCGCCTGGGCAACATGGGGAAACCCCATCTGTACAAAAAATACAAAAATTAGCCAGGAGTGATGGTATACACCTGGAGTCCCAGCTACTCAGGAGGCTGAGGTGGGAGGATCACTTGAGTACAGGAGGCAGAGGTTGCAGTGAGCCGAGATTGCGCCACTGCACTCTAGCCTGGGCAACAGAGCCGGACTCTGCCCCCGAATAAAAAAACAAAAAGAAAGAAAGAAAACTTTAGTCATAACTGTTAGTCAGTAGATGTTTTAAACATCTGAAGCAAATATTTTTTGTTGTTTCTTGAAGCAAATATTTTTGCTTTGGATCAAACCTTAATTGTCACTCTATTAACTGGGGAGGCAATATTTAATAATGGCTTATTTTAATAAATACTTCAAAGCAAGGCAGAGCTGTTACATTTTTGTCCTTTCTTCTCTTGTTCTCTATATTGCAAAGATGTCACAAAACCTACCCCTTTGCCTTGGAACCACTGGAAGCAGTTTTTCTCCTCTTAGGCCTTTGGGAGGCTGGCATCTTTTTCCTCTTCCTTTCATTTCTGGTTTTACTTGTAAAGTAGTGGGAAGATACAGATATTTCCTCGTTGAGCTCCTCAGTGGTACTTCTTCCGGGGCCTCTGCTGCCGGACAGGCTCATCCCTGGGGAACTGTCTTCAGCTACAAATGGAAAATGCAGATGTTTACCGGTGATGTCGCACTGGTCCACGTGTTTTTAGTCTATATGAAGGGACACACTGCAGGGGCCTGTTTTAGCAGATAACCTGGCTTCCTCCCTGCCATATGGATTCAACAATTCAGTAAGAACCAAACCTTTTTTGACTTCATAAAGCCCCAAAGTGTTCAATGGCAATTCATTTTTAACAAAAGAGAATCAGAATTCATTTAAAAAATGTGTGATACTCCTGAAGTTAACTAGAGACATGAGGCTTAGCTCATACTGTCGCGTACGGCCTGTATTCCTGTTGTTGATCGGGCAGTTAGTTCTGGTAGGCAATTCAAAAAATATCAAGTGCTATAAAGATGGCAGGCAATTTTACTTATTTTAAATGTGCTGAAAAAATTAGCTCAATATAAGGGAAACAAACGGTTCTGTATCTCATCTTTGAACAATAGTTTCTTAGTAAATGAGCATAAGAAAATTCTAGACCCTATTTTACTCTTCACAGACAAAAAAACTTGTCTTTGCACAATGGTTGAACATGTCACATATTATGCGGGAGGTGGGACTGCATGAAAGCACACATTTGCAAAGAAGATGGTAATTTCCATAAGTATTTGCGTCCCAAGGCACCCAAAAAGCACGAAACCTCCCTATAGATAGGTCACACGGAGACCCAGTCTCCATTTCCTGGCTGGTCTGGTTTGTCCTACAGGAGCAACATGGAGGGCACAGGACTCCACCGTGGCTGCTCCAAACCTGGCTCACTGTCAAAATGTATTCGGAACAAGGCTTTTAATGGATGAATTACCATATAGAAGAATTATAAGAAACTGACCAAGTGTGGTGGCTCATGCCTGTAACCCCAGCACTTTAGGAGGCTGAGGCAGGCGGATCACTTGACGTCACAAGTTTGAGACCAGTCTGGCCAACATAGTGAAACCCCATCTCTACCAAAATATACAAAAATTAGTCAGGTATGGTGGTGCGTGCCTGCAGTCTCAGTTACTGGGGAGGCTGAGGTGGGATAATGCTTGAACCTGGGAGGCAGAGTGAGCCAAGACTGTACCACTGAACTCCAGCCTGGAGTGAGACTCCAGACAGAATGAGACTCTGTTTAAAAAAAAAAAAAAAAAGGTGACTGGGGAAAGAAAGAACTTGAACCATCTCATCCTGCTCATCATTTCCATCACCCTTGGGAAGACCCCCACACTGCCTGTCTGGAAGCAGGAAGAACACTGAATTGGGCTTGTCTGTTGTGTCCTATTACATGGTGATGTTATCAGAGGGCGGAAGACTTCTGTGCTCTCAATATCGCCTGCAACAAAATACTTCGTTGTTCTCATTCCCCCCTGGTCAATGATTTCTAAAGCTGTAATGATGATGAAGCTCATGATTAGAGGTGCCACAGGACAGGCCTAACGTGACTCTGGGAATGTCTGATAATGATGCACTCAGGCAGGTTCTGTCGATGACTAACAATAGTAACATTCTAGTTTCATGCTCATTTCTCCAAAACATTTAAACACTAGTCTTAAATTTTATCTTTAGACATGTTTGTCAGATAACATGTTCCTTCCTTGGTGGAGGAACCTGATTCACAAAGAGGCTATTGGTGGCCTGCCAAAGATCACACAGCATGACACGGTGGCAGATCTGGCACTGGCACCCAGGGCTCTGATTCCTCGAGCACTTGCATTACAGGAACTAGCAACCCCTGGGCCCAAAGGTCCCCTTTTGGATCCTATGAGTAAGTTCAGAACTGGCACCCGCAGGGGGCAAAACACTAGTGTCCTCTCAGAGATGACTGGCACATCACTGGGGGCTGACTTGGATGTCAGTGTGACGAGGTGTAGGAAGCATTCACACGACCCGGAAACTGCATCATTCTAATTCAGTGAGATGCGTCGCTTCACATTAAACAGGCTTTTAGAGAACACACATGGCTGTATACTAACCTGGCGATGTCCACTCAGAGTATTTCTGTAATACTGAAATCACTTCCGCACCATATTTTTCCAGTTTGTCTTCAGTAACACCATCAATTTGAAGCAAAACCTCAGGATCGGAAGATAAAGATTCTGTGCAGAGGCATAAAATTAGGAATTTAAATTATCACCCATAGAAAACCCACTGAATTCATGCTCATTCACGCATTCAGCACATGTCTGCTAAGTGCCAACTAACTGCAGGGTACTGGGAACACAGGCCAATTTTGTAAAGGGCAAAGTTAGCACCTCAGAGGCAGCAGACGGGCGCAGAGGGCAGGAACCCACCATCCAATTCCAGCGGCACAGGCCAGGGCAGAGCAAGGGCAAGAGCCAGGGTAGGAGGAGGCTGAGGGTGGGACTTGTGCCATGTGCGCAGAGTGGAGCAGACCTGCTCTTGCCCACTATTCCCATGGCCAATACTCATCTAGCTGAGACTGGCATGCCCTGTCTTTACTGAGAAGGCTGCATTTCTATTTCCAGCTCCAGCCTCTTCTCTGCACTCCAGACTTGTACACCCCACCCTAGATGGCATAACCAAATTGTTACTTCCTCCAGCACAAACTTTTCTTCCTCCACTCTTCCCCAGCTGAGTCCTCTGCATAGAGATTGCATATCAGTCTTGCAGCTAGACAAGCCTGTCATTTAAAGGTCACCCTGGCTGCTGTATAAGAAATTGACTGTAAAGGAAACAGTAGAATCCGGGAGCCTGGTGGAAGCCGTTGCAGGAGCGAGTGAGGATGGAGTGAACTGGAATGCAGTAGTGGAGACACAGTGAAGCAAGGTTTGGGTGAGTTTTGGAGGCTGGCTCTGGAGGACTGACTGATGCACTGGCTCTGGGTAGCGAGGGAGTAATCATTCCTATGTATTTGAGCTGAGCAAAGGGTAGATTTCGAATCCTTTCCCATCTGTGATTTTCACATCATTCCCATGATTAGAGGAAAAGCAACAGACTGTGGACAGAACAGAAGGTTTATGAAGGGTGTTTAATGGAAGATAAAGTGGGAGAGGCAGGAAGAAATGTAGACCCTTGATAAAATGTATACTTTATCTGGGCAGCTGTTGTAGTTTTACTAGGTTTTGAAAGATTAAAATGTACATCACATTCACAGCAGGAGGTAAGGAGGACAGTTAAGAAACTACACTAAGAGCCTAGAAATAACATACCATAAAATACCATATTTCATCAATTCCAAGATACACACCTTTTCACAATTTAGCATTCCTGAGGTCAAGATGTGTCTTAGAACTGCTGATGGCTAAATGGCAGCTGCCTTGCGGTTGTTACTGCTCACGCTTGTGAGAACTTAGTCACAGCTATTAGTACTGTCAGCATGTCAACAAAGTCACTGCACTGTTTGTACCTCATGTATTGAGTCTAACTGCCATGACATGTCTTCAAAAAGACTCTACTGTGATTAGCATTAAAAAAGTGATTGTGAATGCCGAAAAGTTCTGAAACAGAGTAGCAAGGAACACATTTGGCATTAAGAAAAGCACTATCTGGCTGAGCACGGTAGCTCATGCCTGTAATCCCAATACTTTGGGAGGCTGAGACAGGGCGGATTGCTTCAGCCCAAGAGTATGAGACCAGCCTGGGTAACAGTGAGGCCGTGTCTTTTCAAAAAACTGAAAAAGCTAGCCAAGCATGGTGGTACATGCCTGTAGTTCCAGCTACTCAGAAAGCTGGGGTAAGGAGGATCACTTGAGCCCAGGAGGTCTAGGCTGCAGTGAGCCGTGTTCAACCACTGCACCCAGCCTGGGCGACAGAATAAGATCTTATCTCCAAAAAAAAAAAAAAAAAAAGCAAACCAAAAAAAACCCAAGCACTATTTGTCTCTGAGGACACATGCCCACAATTCCATAGTTTCTTGCAAGTACAACCAAGTGCTTTACATGACCTAAGAAAGAAGACACCTAAAGTAGATGAGGCAGCATTACATCTTTGTTACTGAGAGATGTACAACCTTCTGTTGACACCTTCTGGTATCATCAAGAAACCACCACCTTCAAAATAGAACTGATAACAGAGGTTTCAATTAAATCTGGGGGAAAATAGTGGAACACTCTGGAAATGCCTTATGGCTAATGAGAATGTTAGTGATGACACAGGGAAAAACAAAGACATGGACAACTCAGTTAAAAAGTGACTCAGAAGAGTCAGGCTTTGAATGTGAACTTTTATAGGTACCTACAGTAATTTGATTATATGTATTTTTCATATAGGCACAGAGCTGTGGATAATAAAAATCAATGTCTAAATCAGTAAAAAACAGTTCTTTCAATAAAAGCACTGTGTCATAGTTTAATTAGCAGAATTTTTTCTTCCTTAACAGTCCATAAAATAACAGTATCTTAATATAGCTGGCATCTTAGAGTCAGTGAAATATTGTAATGATCGATTATGGTAGAAGAGGGAATGAAGAAGACAGAAGGTGATGATTATGAGATTTTATGAGGAAGAACATGGAAGGTAATATAGCCCAGTTGGTCAACTATATGAAGACGTTGTTTTCTAGGAACTCTACTACTGAAATTCTGGGTTGGGCTATCTGCCCATGGAAATAACTCAGACCAGTAAGTATTTATTAACTAAAGACATAGCAGTGTGCTAGATCCAGATTCAAAGAAGCATAAAACACAATCTCTTCACTGCAGACTTTTTTTTTTTTTTGAGATGGAGTCTCGCTGTCACCCAGGCTGGAGTGCAGTGGCGTGATCTTGGCTCACCGCAACCTCCACCTCCTGGGTTCAAGCAATTTTCCTGCCTCAGTTTCCCAAGTAGCTGGGAGTACAAGTGCCCGCCACCACACCCAGCTAATTTTTGTATTTTTAGTAGAGAAGGGGTTTTACCATGTTGGCCAGGCTAGTCTCTAACTCCTGACCTCAGGTAATCTGCCCACCTCAGCCTCCCAAAGTGTAGGGATTACAGGTGGTGAGCCACGGCACCCAACCCATTACAATATTACAATTGGTCATTACAATATTTCACTGACTCTAAGATGCCAACTATATTAAGATACCGTTATTTTATGGACTATTAAGGAAGAAAAAATTCTGCTAATTAAACTATGACACAATGCTTTTTTGAAAGAATTGTGTTTTAGTGATTTGGACATTGATTTTTATTATCCACAGCTCTGTGCCTATATGAAAAATACATATAATCAAAGTAAATGGTGGGTGCATGCCTGTTATGCCAGCTAATTGGGAGGTTGAGGCAGGAGAATAGCTTGAACCCAGGAGGTGGAGGATGAAGATATTTGTACATAACACAGCTAAACACTATAAGGCAGGCAAATAATCAGCACAAATAATGAAGTGATGTCTTGTTTTAGAAATTACAATAATCCGGCCGGACGCAATGGCTCACGCCTGTAATCCCAGCCCTTTGGGAGGCTGAGGTGGGTGGATCACCTGAGGTCAGGAGTCTGAGACCAGCCTGGCCAACATGGTGAAATCCTGCCTCTCGGGTTCAAGTGATTCTCCTGCGTCAGCCTCCCAAGTAGCTGGGATTACAGGCACCCGCCACTACGCCCGGCTGATTTTTTTGTATTTTTAGTAGAGACAGGTTTTGCCATGTTGGGCAGGCTGGTCTTGAACTCCTGACTTCGTGATCCACCTGCCTCGGCCTCCCAAAGTGCTGGGATTACAGGCCTGAGCCACCGCGTCTGGCCGGATCATTGTAATTTCCAAAACCAGACATCACTTCATTATTTGTGCTGCTGATTATTTGCCTGCCTGATAGTGTTCAGCTGTGTTATGTACGAATATCTGCAACCTCCGTCTCCTGGGTTCAAGCTATTCTCCTGCCTCAACCTCCCGAGTAGCTGGGATTATAGGCATGGCCCACAATTTACTTTGATTATATGTGTTTTTCATACAGGCACAGAGCTATAATTACAATTATACCATATATAACATATATAGAGTACTATTATACCATATATAACAAAGTACTGTATATATGTTAAAGAACATATTTTATCTTAAGAATGAGATTAATATTCAACAGTCTTAGATATCCTTAAAAAAAAAAAAAAAAAAGAGGCTGGGCGCGGTGGCTCAAGCCTGTAATCCCAGCACTTTGGGAGGCCGAGACGGGCGGATCACGAGGTCAGGAAATCGAGACCATCCTGGCTAACACGGTGAAACCCCGTATCTACTAAAATACAAAAAAAAAAATTAGCCGGGCGAGGTGGCGGGCGCCTGTACTCCTAGATACTTGGGAGGCTGAGGCAGGAGAATGGCGTGAACCCAGGAGGCGGGGCTTGCAGTGAGCTGAGATCCGGCCACTGCACTCCAGCCTGGGCAACAGAGCCAGACTCCGTCTCAAAAAAAAAAAAAAAAAGAGTAAGTTTCAGCCGGGCGTGGTGGCTCACGCCTGTAATCCCAGCACTTTGGGAGGCTGAGGTAGGTGGATCACCTGAGGTTGGGAGTTCAAGACCAGCCTGACCAACATGGAGAAACCCCGTCTCCACTAAAAATACAAAATTAGCTGGGCATGGTGGCGCAATGCCTGTAATCCCAGCTACTTGGGAGGCTAAGGCAGGAGAATCACTTGAACCCGGGAGGCAGAGGTTGTGATGAGTTGAGATCGCGTCACTGCACTCCAGCCTGGGCAACAAGAGTGAAACACCATCTCAAAAACAAACAGAAAAAGAGTAAGTTTCAATTGTTTCTCTGAGATTTTAATCCAGAGATTAAATAAAAACAACTGAGGCCAGGCTCAGTGGCTCATGCCTATCTGTAATCCCAGCCCTCTGGCAGGCTGAGGCGGGAGGATGGCTTGAAGCCAAGAGTTACCAGACTGGGCAACATGGTGAAACTCTGTCTCTACGAAAAAATACAAAAATTAACTGTGCATGCTGGTATGTACCTGTAGTCCCAGCTACTTGGGAAGTTAAGGTGGGAGGATCACTTGAGCCCAGGAGGCTGAGGCTGCAGTGAGCCATGATCACACCACAGCACTCCAGCCCGGGTGACACAGCTAGACCCTGTCTCAAAACAAACAACCCCAAAAAGAAACAAACCACTGAGATATATTTATCACTTAAGGAGTTTCCTAGCAAGATTAACTTTCGGCCTATTAATCTGTGCCACGTAACAAAGGATACATGCGTACTCACCTGCAAGCTTCTTGAGAGTGACGGTGTTAAAAATATTGAAGTAATGGACACCAAAAACTTTCCCCAGAGATTTGCAGACTTCTGTAAGTTCTCCAAGACATTTTTTAACCGTCTCTTCCCTCTGAGATACTTTTGCTACTAACGCTTTTTGTTTTTTCACACTGCTGGAATTTTCTGTTTCCATAAAGTCTACCTTTTATGAGAGAGAAACAAATGATAGGAGTGGGTATATGTGCACTTGTACCCATACAGGGGCTTTATTTAATGCATAATTGCATTTTTTGGGGGTAATTCTATTCTGTCACGCAGAGAGTGAGCCCCCTGGGAACAGGGGCTGTGCATTCTCCATCTTTGTATCTCTAGTGTCAAGCATAGAATAGCCTCTTGATAAATGTTTCTTTAATGAATATATAAAAATTTAGTGACCTGATAACCCACTAAATTACTTTTGACATTACTTGGGTTGAATTTTAAGATCTCTTTCCAATTTAAGAAGAACAGAATATGTTCATATAGAACAGTACATATAAATTCAGTATCTATAAGCTTGGACAAAGACACTATACTTCACAGTAATATATTTTGGTTCAACTCATTGTGAGATAATAAAATAAACATGAAAAATACCATACCTTTAAATTGCCATTTAGTACAGTTTGGGCTTTATTTCCGAGCATCACATAAGCGATTGCCTGGTCATTGGCATTGATATATAAGTCTTCATCCAAAATCTTGTCAAGTATCAGCTTTTTAAAAAGTCTTTCGGCATTGTGTCGTGAATAAGCAGATCCTTTTCCAAATATACCTGACTGGATTTTTGCACTCTTACTCCCTGATAAGAAGGTTCAGGAAGTAAGATGAGTAAATGTAGGTATATCATCACCCTCAAACAGAAGAGGCTAAAAAGTCATTTATGGACAGGTTTGGACAGATGGAATAGATCACAAACCCCTGGCACAGACACTCATTTCTGTAAAATGAGAATATTTGAGTAGAACGCTAAAATTTCTTTTTTTTTTTTTTTTTTTTTTTTGAGGCGGAGTCTCGCTCTGTCACCCAGGCTGGAGTGCAGTGGCCGGATCTCAGCTCACTGCAAGCTCCGCCTCCCGGGTTCACGCCATTCTCCGGCCTCAGCCTCCCGAGTAGCTGGGACTACAGGCGCCCGCCACCTCGCCCGGCTAGTTTTTTTTTGTATTTCTTAATAGAGACGGGGTTTCACCGTGTTAGCCAGGATGGTCTCGATCTGCTGACCTCGTGATCCGCCCGTCTCGGCCTCCCAAAGTGCTGGGATTACAGGCTTGAGCCACCGCGCCCGGCCGAACGCTAAAATTTCTATGGTTGTATGTACTTTTCCTTATCTTTTTACAATACACATGGACAAAAAACAGCAGCAAAATTATATTGGAGCAAATAAATCAAAGAAAGAGTTTACATAAACCGTAATAGCTTTCTATCACTGTGCTATGTATTAGGGTAACTATCCATTACTTATCTAGTTACAATTTTTTTTTTTTTTTTAGAGAGAGGTTCTCACTCTATTGTGGAGGCTGGAGTGCAGTGGTGCAATCATGGTTCACTGCAGTCTCAAACTCCTGGGCTCAAGTGATCCTCCTGCCTCAGCCTCCTGACTAGCTGAGATAACAGGTGCAGTCCATCACACCCACTTATTTAAAAATTTTAAATATTTAACTGCATCTAGTATTTATTAATTTTTTAATTTTTGTAGGTACATAGTAGGTGTATATATTTGTGTAGTACATGAGATATTTTGATACAGGCATACAGCGTGAAAAAAGCACATCATGGAGAATGGGCCATCCATTCCCTCAAGTATTTATCCATTGAGTTGCAAACAATCCAGTGACACTCTTTATGTCCTTTTATAATATTTAATTTTTTTTGTAGAGACGAGGGTCTCACTATGTTGTTCAGGCTGGTCTGTAACTCCTGGCCTCAAGCAATCCTCCCACCCTGGTTTCTCAAACTATTGGGATTACAGGCATGAGCCACCACTGCACCTGGCTACAAAAAATTTTTGACAGTTTTATAAATACTATCCCTGGCCCTGTTATCAAAACTGCTACTAGTTGATAATCCAAGTATTTAAGTCTATTCTTTTTGTCACCCTCACTAATGAAGCCTATTCAAATTCTCAAAGAAAAGCACAACACCCTATAAGGTGCTCAAAGGGAGAGATGAAGACAGGAATATGAACACACATTTCCCTCTTTCTCTTACCAGCCGAGAGCCACAGTTGGCTGGATCCTTTGTTTCATTCACAAGCTGCTGTAACTGTTAATGTCTTCATTATAAACACAATTTTATTGTAACGATCTACTTAAGAGACCTTGTGACATTTATAATAATCAGAATTAATGGTTATTATGTAAAGCTTTAGCTCTGTTTTTAAAGAGTTCCAAATAATTATATTATTGTCAATTTCAAATGGCTTCTGGCCATATATCTTGAATTATTCAACTTTTTCTTTAAGTAGTGTATGTCCCTGAAAGGTCACATTACAGAAACAGGACTACTGTTCTGCTAATGATAGGCTGAGTGGCATGGACCAACCTTACTGCTAAGGACAACTAAGAAAGCTGGCTGAAATGCAATTTTTTTTTTTTTTTTTTTTTTGGTCAGGGTCTTGCTCTGTTGCCCAGGCTGGGGTGCAGTGGCGGGATCACAGCTCGCTGCCACCTCAATCTCATGGGCGCAGGTGATCCTCCCACCTCAGCCTCTGGAGTAGCTGGCACTACAGGTGCGTGCCACCATGCTTGACTAATTTTTGTATTTTTGATAGAGACAGGGTTTCACCAGGTTGCTCAGGCTGATCTTGAACTCCTGGGCTCAAGAAACACACCTGTCTTGGCCTCCCAAAGTGCTGGAATTACAGACATGGGCCACTGTACCCAGCCAGAAAGGTTTATAATTAAAAGCAATATTCCCCTGACTTATCCTTCCCTTCCCCAAGGGAATCACTTTTTAAACAGTTTTTGTTTTCAGCTCTTCAGGTGGTTACCTACACACAGAAGGACCTGAAATCTTGCCTTCTGTCCAATAGCCTGATATTTATCTATTGCCCTTGCCCCTTTACTATGAAAGATGAGGATTTATCTCATTCATACCACCCCCACTTTGTTTCATTCTTCTCTGAATTTTGCTAGTTATATGATACTATTGGGTCATGTACTAATTATGTTTCTAACTTTAGACAGAACTTCTGACCACTATCCCGCCCCACAATGTGAGATGTTATTAGTACCCAAGCCTTCCCTGTATATGCCTTCTTTTATTTTTAGTGATTGTACTTTTACTTTTACATCATCAATATTAACATTTACATCTGTTCTGTCCTGTAACCACATTTAGGTCTATATGTTGATTTCAATCGTTGTTTACATGATGACAAATTTCCTTCCCTAATTGGAACAATGTCATGACTCTTATGGAACCAAAAGGAGAATGTTTATCACATCCATGTCAAATGGATTTTTTTTGGTACATTTTACTAATTCTTCAAAGTCATGTTACAATTTTTTTTTTGAAATGGAGTCTTGCTCTGTCACCCAGGCTGGAGTGCAGTGGTGCGATCTCAGCTCACTGCAACCTCCGCCTCCCAGATTCAAGCGATTCTCCTGCCTCGGCCTCCTGCGTAGCTGGGATTACAGGCGCACACCATCAGTCGTGGCTAATTTTTGTATTTTTTTGTAGAGATGAGGTTTTGCCATGTTGGCCAGGCTGGTCTGGAAATCCTGACCTCAAGTGAAACACCCACCTTGGCCTCCCAAAGTACTGGGATTACAGGCATGAGCCACTGCACCTGGCCACAACTTCCTTTGTTTTATATTTGATCTTGCTCTCTTGTATAATCTTTTCCCTGGAGTTTCTAAGGGCCTCTCTCTCTTTTTTTTTTTTGTTTTTTTTGTTTTTTTGTTGTTGTTGTTGAGAAGTAACGTTTGCATTCTTCACTGTTACCAATAAAGCCATTTCTTTCTTACTCTCTCTGTATGTTGGGTGGGTCCTGTTCCTCCTGACTTTTTTTTTTTTTTTGAGATGGAGTTTCACTCTTGTTGCCCAGGCTGGAGTACAATGGTGCGATCTTGGCTTACCGCAACCTCCACCTTCTGGGTTCAAGCAATTCTCCTGCCTCAGCCTCGTGACTAGCTGGGATTTCTGGCACGTGCCACCACACCCAACTTATTTTGTATTTTTAGTAGAGACGGAGTTTTTCCTTGTTGGTCAGGCTGGTCTCGAACTCCTGACCTCATGATTCGCCTGCCTCAGCCTCCCAAAGTGCTGGGATTACAGGCGTGAGCCACCACGCGCAGCCTCCTCCTGACTTTTGTTAGTCTGCATGGATTGCTTACTGGCCCTACTGCCTGACTGTGACAATGGGTTTTCTTCACTGGACCCATGGGTGGGTTCCACTGCTTATCAAATCATGATGTGCGCTTACTTTCTTTGCCTGCTGGTCTCCAGGATTGCTGATATTAAGCTGATGTCAGTCTGGTTTGGGTTCCTGTTTTCTTTCCAGAGCTTTCAGGATTGTCTCTGAAGGGGTCCAGAATATGCCACTGTGGCATAAAAATTATTTTGAGCAGAAGGCATCTGAAATCTCTTATCTGCCAAAAAGCAGGGCCTCCCAAAAGAACTCAGTTGTCATAAATTCCCTCCCTTGGAAAAACCAGGGAAGGCTGACCCTTTTAAACAGAGATAAGACTTCACACTACACTTAAACAGACATTGTCATAAAAACCTTGTATCTCCCATCTGGTCTGCTAACAGTCCATCTGTCTTTCCTAACAGTCATTTGTTTTCTGTAAGTGCCCCCCTCCTCCTCCCCTTCCTCTATTAAGATGGTATATAAGCCCCACATTCTAACCGCCCCTTTGAACCACATTTTTCTGTGAACTCCTATCCACACATGACTAAATCTGACTTTTCCCTTGCTAATCTGTCTTTTGTTGGTTTAATTTGCAGGCCCCATCACTGAATCTAAGAAGGGTTGAGGAAAAGGTTTTCCTCTTTGACATGTCTTTAACTCTTAGTATTCTCAAATCTCATGGCCATATGTCTTAATTTTTTTTTTTGTTTTTTTTTTACAGGCATCCTATTTGGCATTCAGTGAACATTTTAATCCAAAACTTTTATCTCTTCCACTCTAGGAAGTTTTCCTATATCATTGGTTTGATAATTCCCTTTATTTTCTATTTCCAAAATTTTTGTCAGATTTTACATCTGCTGAGGATTAATCCTTTCTATGCTTTCTCTATTTTCCATACATCATTTTGATCAGTTCCTAAATTTTCTTGACTTTATTTTCCAACCTCTCCACTAAGTTTACTTTGTCAATCATTTAAAATTGACAGCTGTTTCTCATTTTTGTTTCTTTTCCATTATTCAATTATCTCTTTATTTTAAAAAATCTTTAAGATGATACTAAGGAGTCTTCTCTCCCCTCTCTCCCAAACTACTATATTCAATGATCTCTATTACCCAGCGTCAAATGTTCTATTTATTTGGTCTTCCTCTTTACTGTCCATTTCTTTCTTTCTTTTTTTTTTTTGAGACGGAGTCAGGCTGGAGTGCAGTGGCGCGATCTCAACTCACTGCAAGCTCCCCCTCCCGGGTTTCTTTCTTTTTTTTGAGATGGAGTCTCACTCTGTCACCAGGCTGGAGTGCAGTGGTGCCACCTCGGCTCACTGCAACCTCCATCTCCTAGGTTCAAGCAATTCTCTTGCCTCAGTCTCCCGAGTAGCTGGGACTACAGGTGTGCACCACCACGCCCAGCTAATTTTTGTATTTTTGGTAGAGACAGTGTTTCACCATGTTAGTGAGGATGGTCTCAATCTCTTGACCTCGTGATCTGCCCGCCTTGGCCTCCCAAAGTGCTGGGATTACAGGCATGAGCCACTGTGCTTGGCCTTTACTGTTCATTTCTAAGTAAATTTCAGGGACTAGGTGAAACTTTTTAGGTGGGTTTCTTCTGTTATTTTCTATCTAGATTTACTTCCTCCCAAATTCCTTCCCTGAATGGGGATATTTAATTGTCAGGTTTGCTTTAGGGTAAGTAGGTGGGACCAGACTTTAGGTAGGCCAGGCAGTTCCCAAATGCCACTTAGGGGCTCTGACCCCTAATTCAGCTGCCCTTCTACTCTTTAGGCAATCACTTCATTTACTGTTGTTCTTGAGTCAATTCCAGGCATTCTATGCAGTTCTTTTGTGGGCACATTTTCTATTTTTCTTTTTTTTTTTGAGACGGAGTCTTGCTCTGTCGCCCAAGCTGGAGTGCAGTGGTGTGATCTCGGCTCACTGCAACTTCCTCCTCCTGGGTTCAAGCAACCTACCTGCCTCAGCCTCCTGGGAGTAGCTGAGACTACAGGCATGTGCCACCATGCCTGGCTAATTCTTGTAATTTTTTTTGTAGAGACGGTATTTTGCCATGTTGCCCAGGCTAGTCTCAAACTCCTGGGCTTAGGCAATCCTCCTATGTCGGTTTCCCAAAGTGCTGGGATTACAGGTGTGAGCCACCATGTCTAGCCCTGCTTCCTAATTTTGGCTCCCTTGGTTTCACTCCTGTCCTCTTGTACCTCTAGACTTCAAGACTGATGCTTAGTGTTGGGGTTTTGCCTGGCTGATAGTCCCTTTTCTGTTATAAATCTTCCCTATATTCATTTTGGGTTATGGCTTTATTGCATTTTGTTCTATTTGTCAACATGCTTCCATCCATTTCCTAAGTCTTTTTTTATTTTTTTGAGACAGAGTTTTGCTCTTGTTGCCCACGCTGGAGTGCAATGGTGTGATCTCGGCTCACTGCAACCTCTGCCTCCCGGGTGATTCTCCTGCTTCAGCCTCCCTG
Source organism: Theropithecus gelada (assembly GCF_003255815.1). Taxonomy (NCBI): domain Eukaryota; kingdom Metazoa; phylum Chordata; class Mammalia; order Primates; family Cercopithecidae; genus Theropithecus; species Theropithecus gelada. Next base: position 4,351,130 of record NC_037675.1, read on the forward strand.
GTAGCTGGGATTACAGGCGCACACCACCATACCCCGCTAATTTTTGTGTTTGTTTGTTTATTTATTTTTGAGACAGAGTTTCACTCTTGTTGCCCAGGCTGGAGTACAATGGTGCGATCTCAGCTCACTGCAATCTTCACTTCCTGGGTTCAAGTGATTCTCCTGCCTCAGCCTCCCGAGTAGCTGGGATTACAGGCGACTGCCACCACGCCTGGCTAATTTTTTGTATTTTTTAGTAGAGACAGGGTTTCACCATGTTGGCCAGGCTGATCTCGAACTCCTGACCTCAGGTGATCCACCCGCCTCAGCCTCCCAAAGTGCTGGGATTACAGGTGTGAGCTAATATGCTCAGCCCCTAAGAGATTTTTAAAGGCTCTAATCTGATCATAGTTTCTCTCCTATTCTCTATGCTATTATGGGTCTAATCCTCATTTTATTTCCTTACTAACATTTTAATAGTTACATTCCACTCACTCAGATGAACTTGCATAAGCTTTATTATTTTCTTTTTTTGTATGTGAAACCATCTCAACTTAGTGACATATACATTATATAAAATAGTATAATAAAATTGACTTCCTTTTGTTACTCAAAAGTTTTATTCAGAAACTCAAGTTTTATAAGAAAATAGACAAAAGTGATTTTTTTCTATTTACTTGTAATAAATTCTTTAGATGCTCAATTTCAATTGACGTAACTCAAACATTCAAAACAGATGACTTACCCAAGAAAATGTCAACCAGCATATTCATAGTAAATCTTCCAGAAGGACCTACATGTTTTATATTTCTCGTTCCTTGTGATGAACTACGTTCTTGAACAAATCTTATAATACTTTTCACATCATCAGTCACATCTCTTGTTTTATAATCCTGTGAATAAAGAGAGAATACTTTCTGCTATAATTAAGGTAACAATGCCTAGATTGCTAGGGTTTAATATTAACTATGGTAGATTCATCATAACCCATTTCCAGAGCAATACCAAGACTAAAAACTACTAAATTTCAAATGTTCATTCTTATCTAAGTTCTAGAACAATTACCACTCTATGTTGTTACTGTTTCACAGAGATACAGCTTGTCTTTCAACTACCTGATAGCACTCTGTGGGTAGATGTTTAGCTAATGATAGGCTGAGTGGCATGGACCAACCAACATATATAACATACAGACACACACGCACAATTTAAATCCTTCATACCTCCTAGAATAGTGCTCTGTTACATACTGGGTGGCAACCTGTGGGATGAAAAATACTGTCCAGCCACGTATATCCACGAATTCTAACCCCTCTGGGGTCTTTGGTGCCACAGTCAATGCTCTTTCATCATCTCCTATGAGTTTCCTTTCTCATTTCCTTCAGCTATCCCCAAACTTTGCCCACTTTTTAGAGCCCCCATTACTAGATGACTTTTTGCCTTCCTCTCTCCTAGTTCTCTCTACCAGCAATACTGACCACTCACAAGTGTAAAAAGTTGCATCATGCTTGGTGCTTGTGTGCATGCAGTTCTCCCTACCTTCTAATCCTTGTCATTTGCACACACCAATAACCCGGAGATGAATAGGTTTCTGGTCTTACACTAACAACTGGAAGCAATTCTGAAGCCCTATCTAGAATCATTGAAAAAAGTACCCTGTCACTCCATTCCTACCTTAATTTTTTTTTTTTTTTTGAGATGGAGTTTCGCTCTTGTTGCCCAGGCCGGAGTGCAATGGTGCAATCTCGGCTCCCTGCAACTCCCACCTCCCAGGTTCAAGCGATTCTTCTGCCTCAGCCTCCCAAGTAGCTGGGGTTACAGGCACCTGCCACCATGCCAGGCTAATTTTTTTGTATTTTTAGTGGAGATGGGGTTTCACCACGCTGGCCAGGCTAGTCTCTAACTCCTGACCTCAGGTGATCCGCCGGCCTCAGCCTCCCAAAGTGCTGGGATTACAGGTGTGTGAGCCACTGCACCTGGCCACCTACCTTAATTGTTGGTGACTGGGTATATAGAGCTGATCCTACTTTGACCTTTTGGTTCTTGATCTCCTCTGCTCCAATGATCCTGTCCTCCACATACATCAGCCACTCACACTTCCTACCTTAAGCTTGCTAATAATGGCAACTCCTTCATTCTCAGAAGACCACATCATATCTTTCTAACTCATGCCATCTGGTATTCTGACTCCAACAATCCCCTGGGAATGCCCATCTGCTGACCCTCACCCTCAGATGTCCTCCTAACTCAGCTGAAATTCCACAGTCAATCATTATAATCACTACCTCTCATAGAGCGTCAGCTCTCTTGCCCTTAGGTCACTTCACCATATTACCTGGCAAAACATAGTGGACCCAATTCTCCATCTACACTATCCCTGTACCTATGTGGCTGAACTTGGCATTTTCACAGTCAATACATGGTCACAAAGCTCGAATGGACTGTTAATGCTATAGGCAATCATTATCTTTATACTTCCCTGCCTATCATTCCTCCATTCTCTCACAACAGAAGTCAGCAAACTATGGCCCAGGAGCTGGATGCCTGCTTTTGTGCATAAAATTTTATTGGAACACAGCCATGGAAGATGACTGGAAAATCCGTGTATTTATTGTTTATGTCTGCATTTAGCCTACAATGGCAAAGTTGTGAGTCGTTGTGACAGAGACTGTGGCTGCAAAGTGTACAACATTTACTCTGTGGCCCTTTAAAAGCAAGTTTACTGACCCCTGTCCTAGACAACTATTTCATACTTTCTCCCTTCTCTTCTGTCCCTTCTCTTATCCCAACTGTCAGCTAATGGCCATGCTTTAAATATCACCCATGTGCCATCTCAGTCTCTTTTCAGAATTTTTGAATCTAATATGTAACTCAACATTAGATTCCCAATTTAGGTAACCCAAACCAAACTCCTGATCTTCTCTGCCAACCAGCTTTCTGCATTGTAGCCAAGGAAAACTCCACCCTTCCAGTTACTCAGGCCTCTAGTTACTCTGGGACTCTAGCCCTGAAGTGACTGCTCTGGCTCTCCAGCACCTCTTCCTCTCGCTGGCTCTTAATCCTGCTCAGCCACATGGGGCTCCCTTGCTATCTCTCGAACACACCAGGCACACCGCCACCTTAGGGCCTTTGCTCTAGCCAATGTTTCTTCCAGGAAAGCTCACATCCAGAGAGCTGCCAGCTAACTCCTTTCTTCAAGATTTTGCTCAGCTCCCATCTTCTCAATGAGACTTCCAACGACCACCCTGTCTAATACTGCATACTGTACTCTACCCATTCCTCCTGTCTCTTTACTCTGCTGTGTCATTCACCACAGTTCTTATCCTTTCACATATATTTATTGTGTATATTGTTTGTAACTGGCCTCCCTCTGCTGGAGTGTAAGCTCCGCAAGGGCAGGGATTTTAATTTTGTTTAGTGATGTATCCCAAATTCCTACAACAGTGCCTGTTACACAGCCCAACAAATATCTGTTGAATGAGGGAAGTGATTAGCAATGTTTACGGGATTGCGTGGGGTGGGAGGAGATGGCATGAATTTGCCAATTCCACACTGAAAGAGATGACCCTTTGCTCTGCCTCGTGCTCTGTCTTTTTTGTTTTGTTTTGTTTTTTTGAGTCGGAGTCTCACTCTGTCGCCCAGGCTGGAGTGCAGTGGCCGGATCTCAGCTCACCGCAAGCTCCGCCTCCCGGGTTTACGCCATTCTCCTGCCTCAGCCTCCCAAGTAGCTGGGACTACAGGCGCCCGCCACCTCTCCCGGCTAGTGTTTTGTATTTTTTTAGTAGAGACGGGGTTTCACTGTGTTAGCCAGGATGGTCTCGATCTCCTGACCTTGTGATCCGCCCATCTCGGCCTCCCAAAGTGCTGGGATTACAGGCTTGAGCCACTGCATCTGGCCAGTGCTCTGTCTTTTTTAACTATACTTACTGAGAGTATTAAACATTTTTTTTTTTTTTTGAGATGAAGTTTTGCTCTTGTTGCCCAGGCTGGAGTGCAATAGCGTGATCTCGGCTCACTGTAGCCTCCTCCACCTACCAACTTCAAGCAATTCTCCTGCCTCAGCTTCCCAAGTAGCTGGGATTACAGGCATGGGCCACCACGCCTGGCCAATTTTGTATTTTTTCAGTAGAGGCAGGGTTTTACCATGTTAGTCAGGCTGGTCTTGAATTCCTGACCTCAGGTGATCCGCCCGCCTCGGCCACCCAAAGTGCTGGGATTACAGGCATGAGCCACCGTGCCCAGCCAGAGTGTTAAACTTCTATGAACACATGTATGTCAGTCTCCACTCTAGTCTATGAATTGGTCTACACCATGTTCACTTGTGGCTCTCCAGCATCTTGCACATATAAGTTTAATACTCCCAGATAGGTAAATAATATACCAAATGTGAAAATGCTCAGTAAGCAGTAAGATACAGTAGACATTAAAATGTAGAATTACCATAATAGGTAAATAGGTACCTAATGATTGAATTTAACAATTCCCAAGGGTATTTTAGGACAGATAATAGTGAATTTATCCACAAGCACTTACTGTTATTCTTTATAGTTAAAAAAAAAAAAGAGTAATGTAGGCTGGGCGCGGTGGCTCACACCTGTAATCCCAGCACTTTGGGAGGCCGAGGCGGGCGGATCACGAGGTCAGGAGATCGAGACTATCCTGGCTAACACGGTGAAACCCCGTCTCTACTAAAAATACAAAAAATTAGCCGGGCGTGGTGGTGGGCACCTGTGGTCCCAGTTACTTGGAGGCTGAGGCAGGAGAATGACATGAACCTGGAAGGTGGAGCTTGCAGTGCGCCAAGATCGCGGCACTGCACTCCAGCCTGGGCGACAAAGCGAGACTCCGTCTCAAAAAAAAAAAAAAGAGTAATGTCATTGATTTGAATTCAAACATACAGTATGCTAGTTATTATTCTTTTGAGAATGAGCTCTTTTAGTATATTAATTAAATATTAAAAAAATTAAATACTAATACATCAATTTAAATATATTTAATTTAATCAATTAAAACGTTAATATAATGTAATATATTAATAACATCAATATATTAAATTTAAAATATTCTACCTGCCCATGTTGAATCTTTTTGGGTGTTTGCATATTAATATTTCTAAAATATTTTGTAATCATCAGTGCACATATATAAACTCAATATTTTGGATATGCAGATGTCCAGTATATTTTTTAACAGGGTTCTAATTATAAAGAAAAGATACTGCATGAAATTACTTTTTAAATGTTTCCATTCCAAATTACTACTGGAAGGAAGCTGTCTTTCCCCTGTTAATCTGTCGGAGACCACCTTTTGCAATCTAATTTGTACCTACATTTTTAAAATTAAAAAACATTTTAATTATAAATAATTTTAAAACTTTTTTTTTTTTACCTTTGTTTTACAGCAGTTATCACAAGAAACATCTGGGTGTTTCTTACAAAAATCAGGATTAAATCCATTTTCACCAAAATAGGCCAAAAGCTGTATTCTCCTGCATTCCGTTATATTTTCACAGTAATGTACCATGCTATACAAATTATTGAAATGAGTTTCTCTTGTATGATGGTTTCCATCTTTTTCCACTGAAAGAGATGAAGAGTATAGTAAGACATACTTACAGGGGAAAAATAGAGAACATCACAGAAATATTTAGAATAGATTCATATAACTTTAAATATTAAATAAGAAAATTACTGTTAACAGCATTATGTCAACATGGCATTCTATATTATAATTAACTGAGTATTAATGTTCATCCTCAAGATTTTAGTATTATAGGAATAAATGTTAGATTTTTTTTTTTTCAAATCTTCATTATCCCCAATGATGATGGTTTGACTTATATTTGCTGTATTTATCAGTTGAGCATGTACTGAACTGAACATCCCGAGGAAGCAGAGCCTGAGATTATGGCAGTGGCCATGCACTTCTCTGAGTATCTGAGGTCAAAGTAGTTACAGCAATGGTTCCAAAATTGTGCGCCAACAAGCCCTGGGGTGCTGTGGTGAACTCACAGAGACAGAATATTTTAAATTTAAGGGAAACACAGCAATGCCTAACATCTGTTGAACATCACCCAAATTATTAGCTTGAGGTAGTTAATGGTATTAACATTAGATTGTGCTACATTCCTATTAGCAATATCTTATCTTTGCAAAGCTGGGTTTTTGGTAGTTGTTATGATAAAAAGAAGAATCTCAAGAAAATCAGTGTGAAACAGGAAATGAGGGTGGCAGTGTCTGATTTGATTCGAATGTGTGAGAACAGCAGTGGCATACTTTCCATCAGTAAGCAACTGTCGTTACTTAAGAATTTTAACACCAGGTATGGTGGCTCATGCCTGTAATCCTAGCACTCTGGGAGGCCAAGGTGGGCGGATCACCTGAGGTCAGGAGCTCGAGACCAGTCTGGCCAACATGGCAAAACCCTGTCTCTACTAAGAATATAAAAATTAGCTGAGTGTGGTGGCACGAGCCTGTAATCCCTGCTACTCAGGAGGCCGAGGCTGGAGAATCGCTTAAACCCAGAAGGTGGAGGTTGCAGTGAGCTGAGATCATGCCACTGCACTCCAGCCTGGGCGACAAGAGCGCAACTCCATCTCAAAAAAAAAAAAAAAAAAAAAAAAAGAAAGAAAAAAAATAATTTTTAAAAAATATTATTTTTTCTTCCAGTTTATGAGTATTTCCCCCCCAAATAGTTGCTGTCATCAGGACTTAAATATCTATTAAATTGTCTGGGCCTAAATTTTTTTTTTTTTTTTTTGGTCTTGGCCTCCCAAAGTGCTGGGATTACAGGTGTGAGCCACCATGCCTGGCCATGTTTGGGCCTAGCTTTAATATAGATTAAAAAAACACACAAATGGGCAAACCAAGTGTAAATATTTCATTTTCTTCACTGAGAATCACTTTGGTATAGTGCAAGGAACATGGACTTTGGAATCAGATGCACTTGGGTTCTGTCAGGGCTCTACCATTTACTAGTTTTGCATTTCATTTTCCTCCTCTGTAAAATGAGGAAAGCAAAGGTCTTATCTCTGAGGGTTATTGTGGAGATGAAATTAGTTGATGATGTATGTAAGGCATTTAGAATGGCACACAGGAAGTGCTAAATAAATACCATCTATAATAATTACCATTGTTATACTACTACTACAACTACTCCTATTGCTCCTGCTACCTCAGTGATCTTGGGGAAAAGTTACAAAACCTTTCTGAAGCTCACTTTTTATGGGAGTACCTCTACATCACAAGTTAGTTGTTTTGAACAAATAAGGTAATGAGGTGATATATGCAGCGTTGGGCACAGTGCTTGGTAAGTGCCATTTCCCATGCTCAGTACTTCTGCCAGAGTTAATTTAAAAGTGGTCTTGGCTGGGCACGGTGGCTCATGCCTGTAATCCCAGCACTTTGGGAGGCTGAGGCAGGCAGATCACTGGAGGTCAGGAGTTTAAGACCAGCTTGGCCAACGTGGTGAAACCCTGTCTCTACTAAAAATACAAAAATTTGGGCCAGGCACGGTGGCTCAAGCCTGTAATCCCAGCACTTTGGGAGGCTGAGACGGGTGGATCACGAGGTCAGGAGATCGAGACCATCCTGGCTAACACGGTGAAACCCCGTCTCTACTAAAAAATACAAAAAACTAGTCGGGCGATGTGGCGGGCGCCTGTAGTCCCAGCTACTGGGGAGGCTGAGGCAGAAGAATGGCGTGAACCCGGGAGGCGGAGCTTGCAGTGAGCTGAGATCCGGCCACTGCACTCCAGCCCGGGTGACACAGCAAGACTCCATCTCAAAAAAAAAAAAAAAAAAAAAAAAAATTAGCTAGGCGTGGTGGCAGGTGCCTGTAATCCCAGCTACTCAGAAGGCTGAGGTAGGAGAATTGCTTGAATCTGGGAGGCAGAGGTTGCAGTGAGCCGAGATCACGCCACTACACTTCAGCGTGGGCAACAAGAGCAAGACTCCGTCTCAAAAAAAAAGAGCAGGAAAAAAAAAAGTGGTCTCAAAAGAAATACATATATTTATGAAATATATTTAACTCTCACAACCCAGGAGAAAAATGAGCAAAGAATGTAATAAAATTCTAAAATGTGCATTCACTTTCACCCAACAAGTTAAAGTTTAGAAATTTATCCTATGAGGCTGGGCGTGGTGGCTCACGCCTGTAATACCAACACTTTGGGAGGCTGAGGTGGGCAGATCACCTGAGGTCAGGAGTTCGAGACCAGCTGGGACAAATGGTGAAATCCCTGTCTCTACTAAAAATACAAAAATTAGCTGGGCGTGGTAGCACATGCCTGTAATCCCAGCTACTCTGGAGGCTGAGGTGAGAGAATTGCTTGAACCCGGGAGGTGGAGGTTGCAGTGAGCCAAGATTGTGCCACTCCAGCCTGGGTGACCAAGTGAGACTCGGTCTTAAAAAAAAAAAATTATCTTGTATAAATAATTGCAAAAATGCCCAAAGATATTTGTATAGGGATGTTCAATACTGCATTGTTGATAACAGTGAAAAACAATAAAAAAGATGTAGTAAGAGGGGACTAGTTTAATAACCATGGAATAACCACACTATGGAATTCTAGGTAGTCAGGCTATATGTATTCATTGGAATAATTACATCCTATTGTTGACTGAAAAAAATCGGGTCATTATATAATTCCATTTACATTTTAAAAGATGTGCATTTGGAAAAGGTACATACCAAATACAAGATATTGCCTGCCTCTAATGGGAGAGGATGAATGAGACAAGACAGACTATGGGGTGGTGGGGAGGGGTTTAGCTCGATTGATTGTGTTTTCTTTCTTAACCCAGATGGTGGTATATGACAGCTCATTATTTTCTCCTTTTTATCTTCCTGCATGTTTGAAATATGTGTTACATGCAAGAATGCATGCAGAAATTGGGTCTGAAAGGATACAAAGGAAACCAATAACTAGAGTTATTTTTGGGGCAAAACTATAAGGCATAGTTTGTAAATTTTCTGCCTTGTACACATCTATATCATTTCAGTTTTACATAATAAGTACTTACCACTTTTATAATAAAAATGAACTAAAATAAAATTGCCAATCTGTATAAACACCTCTATTTTTCTACGATTATTTAAGGAAAACTGGACCAGAAGTACCACAATAGCAGGAGTAGATTACTATCATGAGACCAAAGATGATAGAATGTCTCTGCAGTGGAGCCCAGCTTACTTATTATAAGTCTTTTCAGTCTGGTCACATCATGATAGGTATAGAAAAGCAGGCAGTGAGATATTTCCCCATCTCTTCCAGCTCTGCCAGATTCTTGGTAGTAACCCTCCATAGATTTAGGGAGAGATGCATGAATCACAAATCGCACATCCGGTTTGTCAATCCCCATTCCAAATGCAATTGTCGCACAGATAACCTGATATAAAAGCAAAAGCTTATTAGATTCATAAAGCACAGACTTGAAGGAACATTTTTAATAACAGATGCTTCTAAAAGCTCTATCATTTGTTTACTTTAAAATGCACACTACATAACAACCTAATATCTTAACTTGGTCCCACTATTTAGTATAACTGATATGGGTTTTTATATTGATAACCTGCAATTCCATTAAAACCCAAGAAGGTAAAGAGAAGCTTAGCATGGCAGGCACTTTCTTGTATGACTCGGCATTCTCGTGTAAGAGAGCCAGAATCAACTGCAGTCAGCCCACGATGTGCTGTCACTGTTCTCTGTTTTTGCTACTGAGGTGTGGGGGGTGTTGTTCACACAGTCATGATATCCAGGTCACTGATCATAAGCAACATGTTGCTCAGGAGCTCCAGGGTGTTCCCAGGGCTCCTCAGAGGTCACTGCTGCTAGTTCCTCAATGGCTCAGGAACAATGCGTTCTTACCTGCTCCACTGCTTATCATCAGTTTTCCCAATGGCACCAGCTGATCACACACCAACTCCTTCGATTCATCAGCTGATTTCAAGTCAAAGCTTGTACAATTTTAATGGAAACTCATGTGGGTAAAAGTCTGAGAGCTACTTATACCAAAAAAAGGAAAAACACCAGGAACTGTGGATCTTAGCCCATACAAATTACTTAGTGGAAGCAAGGTGATAGTTCACTCTCAGGAGCTTGATAAATCAGTTTTCAAGGATATCCATTTCAGTTGCAAATTTAGGAGCTATTTAACCCAGACCAAAATGTTATATCTCCAGGCAAAATTACATTTCACAAATAAAACTGCAAGTTTTTTTTTAGCACTTAAAAAAATGAATTGCTACTGCAAGAACAGTATTTCAAAGGCATCTGAAGTATCTGGCAGGCAGACTGAGGCTAATGACATGATTTCAGTAACTGTGAGTACCAGCGGAAGGAACTGCAAGCTCTGGAGTATGTGGACAATAAAGGGGTACATTTATCAACACCAGGAATGGCAGTGAGTGGCCTGTGCTCTCGATTAGTCATCCATCTACATTTATGGCACTCTGATCAAAGGCAAATCTCCTTGGAAACAGAAAGACTACTGTAGCTTCTAGTGATGGAGAGCAGGTGGAGAGGCTGCACAGCAAGATGTCAGCCGAAAGGTCCGGAAGCATGACCCACAGGGTTCCATGAAGTCCAGGTGCATCTCCCACTATCAGGGCGGGCACAGGGCTGTGAGGCACTGCCTGCAGCCTCCAGGTGAAGATGCAATGCTGCCAACTCTTTCTGAAAGCTCTTATTTCTTGAAATTGGGAAAAGTGGCTTTAATTGTGATTTCCTTTTTTATTTCTGTGCTTTTAAAACTTCAAACCACATCATTCTTTGTGAAGAATAATGGCCAAGTTTTATTCTATTTGTTAGATTCTCATGAATCTAACAAGATCAAGTCTGTCGAGCTGGTGTAGGCTAATATTATATTCTGACTGTAAGGATTAATTAGTCTGAGAGCAGAAATAATTAGATTTTTATAAACCCCTATTTTTAAACCATATTTTTCATCAAAGTTATATGTATATCTCCACTGTAGATTATTTATACTATATATAACAATTTAAAGCACTTGAAAAAAATCTTTTTTTTTTTTTTTGAGAGTCTCAGTCTGTTGCCCAGGCTGGAATGCAGTGGCGCGATTTTGGCTCACCACAACCTCCACCTCCAGGGTTCAAGCGATTCTCCTGCCTCAGCCTCCCGAGTAGCTGGGACTACAGGTGTGCACCAGTATGCCAGGCTAATTTTTGTGTTTTTTTGTAGAAACAGGGTTTCACCACATTGCTTGGGCTGGTAGCGAACTCCTAGGCTCAAGTGATCTTCCCCCCTTGGCCTCCCAAAGTGCTGGGATTACAGGTGTGAACTACCATGCCTGGCCCTTTCCTGAAAACTTTTTCCTTATCATACATTGTTTTACATGTTTTCTGGTCAGTTCTGTCCCACTGATCTGCCTATAATGTATTGCAAACTAGTGTTCCTGCGTTATTAGTTGTTTTGTTTTTTTTTTCCAAACTCTTATTTTCACTTGAATATTCTTCCAGGCAAACTTTAGAAAAAGTTTATCAAAGGGGGGGGGGGGGGCGGAAACACAGGCATTTGGGTTAAAATATAAACTAATTTGGGAAGACTGAAATCAGTATTTCAGTGAAGACAAATCAGTGATATATTTCTGAACTTTTTGCATATCTGAAAATGACCTTTCATAATGAGCTGGGTATGAAATTCTTCAGTCCCAGTCTTCCTTCTTCCAATTCTGAAGACAGTCTTCTATTATTTTTGTTATATATTTGTTATGTATTTATTTATAACGCACTTATCTGTTTCAATTATCCTGCTTTCTTGCTTGGGTACACTCACTGTTCTTAGGCTGAATCCTTACCTCCTTTTGTCAACAAAGATAATTTCTACCCCCATCCCCTTTTAATCTCTTTTTTCCCTTGCATTCTCAAGTTATTCACTACATCACTGATTCTATTGTCTCCACTGAGTCATTCCATTTGTGTCTTAATATATAATTCTGCTCTTAGTTTTGTTTTTCTTATTTGGATAAACCGAATTTTTCTTTCTTTTTTTTTTTTTGAGATGGAGTCTCGTTTCTGTTTCCTAGGCTGGAGTACAGTGGCATGATCTCAGCTCACTGCAACCTCCGGCTGCTACGTTCAAGTGATTCTCCTGCCTCAGCCTCCCGAGTAGCTGGGACTACAGATGCCCACTACCTCATCTGGCTAATTTTTGCATTTTTAGTAGAGAAAGGGTTTCACCATAGTGGCCAGGCTGGTCTCAAACTCCTGATCTCAGGTGATCCGTCCACACTGGCCTCTCAAAGTGCTGGGATTACAGACGTGGGCCACTGCACCTGGCCATAAACTGGATTTTTATTTCTCCCTTCATCTCACCCTGTGATCTTCTTATGGAAGTTGTTGCTAGTTCATGTATTTCAAGTCTTCTTATATCTTTCTCAGGATACTAAACTGATATCCTCTAAAATTTTGTTTTCCCAGAGAAAACAATTTTGAGAGGTATTTTTCCTCTGAATCTTCAAAGTAAATACTTTTTCCTACACCAAAACTTTTCATTGGCTTCAAGTAATTATTAGTTGTTTTGCTCAAATTCATCCTTACATTTAGAGGGATCTATCCAAGGCTGGCATTCATCACAATAAGAGATGCCTAAAGTATTCTCAGTATTTCCTCCCCACCCACCTGGGTGATGGAAAATTTCTCATCTCAGAAACAGATGCCCAATATTGTTAGTTACTAGGGAAATGCAAATCAAAACCACAAAGAGGGCCAGGCACAGTGGCTCACACCTGTAATCCCAGCACTTTGGGAGGCTGAGGTGGGCGGATCATGAGGTCAGGAGTTTGCCACCAGCCTGGCCAATATGGTGAAATCCCATCTCTACTAAAAATACAAAAATTAGCTGGGTGTGGTGGCACATGCCTGTAGTCCTGGCTACTTGGGAGGTTGAAGTAGGAGAATTGCTTGAACTGGGAGGTGGAAGTTGCAGTGAGCCAAGATCGCGCCACTGCACTCCAGCCTGGGTGACAGAGCAAGACTCTGTCTCAAAAAAGAAAAAAACCCCACAAAGAGATGCCATTTCCCACCCACAAGGATGAACACATTAAAAAAGCTGGACAGTAAAAAATATTGGCGAAGATGTGGAGACACTGGCACCTCATACATTGCTGGTGAGAATGCAGAACTGCAGAGCCACTTGGAAAAGCAGTTTGACAGCTCCTCTAAAAGTTAAAGAGTTGCCATTTGACCCAGCAAGTCCACTCCCAGGTGTCTACCCAAGAGAACTGAAAGCATATGTCCATGGAAAAACTTGTACATGAATGCTCACAAAGCCATTATTCATAGTAGTCAAGAAGCAGAAACACACCGGGGATGGTGGCTCACACCTATAATTGCAGCAATTTGGTAGGTTGAGGCAGGAGTATCACTTGAGTCCAGGAGTTCAAGACCAAGCTGGACAACACAGGGAGACCTCGTTTATACAAAAAATAAAAAAATTAGCTGGGCATAGTGGTGCACCTGTGGTCCTAGCAACTTGAGAAATGGAAGGATTGTTTGAGGTATGGTCTGGAGTGAGCAGAGGTCATGCCACTGCACTCCAGCTCTGAATGAAAGAGTAAGACTTTGTCTCAAAAAAAAAAAAAAAAAAGAAAGAAAGAAAGAAAGAAAGAAAGAAACAAGCCAAATGTCTAACCAGCTGATGAGTAGATAAACAAACTGTGTTATATCCATATAACAGAATATTATCTGACCATAAAAAGGTATGAAGTACTTATATATGCTAAAATATGGATAAATCTTGAAAAACTTATGCTAAATAAAAGCAAACAGACTAGGCAAGGTGGCTCATGCCTATAATCCCAGCAATTTGGGAGGCTGAGGCAGGTGGATCACTTGAGGCCACGAGTTCGAGATCAGCCTGGCCAACATGGCAAAATCCTGTCTCCACTAAAAATATTAAATACAAAAATTAGCCGGGCATGGTGGTGCGTGTCTTTAATTCCATCTACTCAGGAAGCTGAGGCAGGAGAATCATTTGAACCTGGGAGGTGGAGGTAGAAGTAAGTCGAGAGCCCTCCACTGCACTGCAGTCTGGGAGACAGAGCGAAACTCTGTCTCCGGGAAAAAAAAAAAAAAAAGAAAAGTTACAAAGACCACATATTGTATGATTCTATTTACATGCAATGTACAGAGTAATAAACTCTAGAAACAGGTTAGTAGTAGTTAGTAGATTCGTGGTTTCCTGGCATTAGGGGGTGGGGGAAGCGAGTGGGTATGAGGTTTCTTTTTATGGTGATCGAAAATTCTGGAATTAGATAGTGATGATGATTGTACAACTTTGCAAATATAGTAAAAAGTACTAACTTATTTGCTTTGAAAGGATAAATTTTATGATATGTGAATTATATCTCAAGCAATACTTTTTTATGAAAGAAAAAGCAACATTAGAAGTATCAAAGGAAAATCAGTTTTTAAATTTCAGTCTTATTTTGATGTTTACTACCTTCAAGGTAAAAGTTTGCATTCTACACATGCATGTTTGGTTATATGCTATAAAATATTATTTCTATTATTTGTTTATCTTTAAAAATGTTACCTGACAGCCATCCTGATTAATCCACTTCTGTTGCACTTCATCTCTGGCAGAATCACTGAGGCCAGCATGGTAAGCAAGAGCAGCGAGCCCATCTCTCTGTAATGTGTCGGCCATGGTGTCACATTCTCGCCTGGAGAGGCAGTAAATTATCCCTGAGTCATCTGCCAAGAAACCAAGAGTACTGAGAAACAAGAATTTTTAACATAAACAACAACACAATTTACACTATGTTTTTAGAAATACATGAACCATAAATAGATCTCCCATAGTGTTCTTATACTGCTGGAAGACCACACACGTGAATAATTCAAGCAAGGAATTCATGTGCACTGGAAATGAGATGTGGCTTTTCATCCTGTTGCTGCTAATGACTCGTGAGTTGGACCTGGACGAACTCTGGGTTCTACTTCACACTAGATACATGTGGGCATCAAAAAGCCACCCTTGGTCGGGTGAGGTGGCTCCATGCCTGTAATCCCAGCACTTTGGGAGGCCATGGAGGGCAGATCATTTGAGGTCAGGAGTTCAAGACCAGCCTGGCCAACATGGCGAAACCCTATCTCTATTAAAAATACAAAAAAAATTAGCCAGGTGTGGTGGTGGGCGCCTGTAATCCCAGTTAGTTAGGAGGCTGAGGCAGAAGAATCACTTGAACCTAGGAGGCAGAGGTTGCAGAGAGCCAAGATTGTACCACTGTACTCCAGCCTGGAGATAGAGCGAGACTCAGCCTCAAAAAAAAAAAAAAAAAAAAAAAAGCCATCCTTGCAAAACTTCAAACTTGAAAAATCACAAAGATTTTAATAGCAACATTAGGGAAATAAGTAAAGGGAACTGTGAAATAAAATATACTATAACTATCAAGTGTTTTCTAAATTTTTAAAACACATGGGAAAATGCTCATGATATAAAGTAGATTAATACTGGAAATTAATAATATGATAACAGTGATTTTGCTCATTGAATGATGTTTGTCTTTTGTTTCTTCTTTTTGTTGCTTTCTAAATTTTCTTTTTTGTTTTTTGAGACAGTCTTGCTCTGTCGCCCAGGCTGGAGTGCAGTGGCACGATCTCAGCTCACTGCAACCTCTGCCTCCCGGGTTCAAGCAGTTCTTCTGCCTCAGCCTCCAGAATAGCTGGAATTACAGGTGTGTGCCACCATGCCTGGCTAATTTTTATAGAGGTGGGGTTTCACCATTTTGGCCAGGCTGGTCTTGAAATCCTGACCTCAAGTGATCCACCCACCTTGGCCTCCCAAAATGCTGAGATTACAGGTGTGAGCCACAGTGCCTGGCCATCTAAATTTTCTTTAATGAGCATGTATTATATTTATTATTATGTGTGTGTGTGTGTTTTTTTTTTTTTGAGATGGAGTCTCACCCTATCACCCAGGCTGGAGTGCAGTGGCGTGATCTCGGCTCACTGCAACCTCCGCCTCCCAGGTTCATGCCGTTCTCTCGCCTCAGCCGAGTAGCTGGGACTACAAGGGCCCGTCACTACACCCAGTTAATTTTTTTGTATTTTTAGTACAGACGGGGTTTCACTGTGTTAACCAGGTTGGTCTCGATTTCCTGACCTCGTGATCCTCCCATCTTGGCCTCCCAAAGTGCTGGGATTACAGGCGTGAGCCACCACGCCTGGCCATGTGTGTTGTTTTTAGAAATGGAAATTAAAAGATATTAAAGGAAAAGTCATCTCTCTGTGACTGAGCCAAAGGTCTAGATATACACGTGAAGCTATTGACATTAGCTGCCTGAAAGAGGTGGGCCTGAGCAGGGAAATCACTGACTTTTTCTTGGTGGACCTCTACTGACTGATTTGTCCACACAAACATATATATTAATTTCTAAAAAATAAAATAGAAATACCAAAAATATTCTCCATGGAAAAGTGGAAAGGGGGTTACATGGAAAACTACTATGAATTCAGAATCTCATTTTAGTTAGTAAAACTCAAAGGCAGGCAGGCTTGGGACAAGGAACTAAAACAAAAAGCTGTATAATTCAAACACTGATTGAAGCCTCAGGAAAGACATTGAAACCAAAAGTTATAATACACGTGTGCAGGAGGGAGTATTTAATATATTTTTGTTAGAATTTCTTGTTATCAAACCAAACGAGATTTTACAATTTCCAGAATTGAGAGAGTTGCAATAGTCTGCTCTATAAATAGCAAGTTAGTGCTGTCATAATGCAAAAAGGAATGTTTAATATGCAATTTTATATATCCTATTGTGGTACTAAAAAGACATTTATTTGTTACTTCTAGACAGTTAATCACATGGCTGTACTCACATGGGTAGTGTTTTCTGATCCATTCTAGGCAGTCAAATGCCACCTTTTTAGGCTTTTTCGGTAATACATAGTATTTCAGATTATGTCTGTTAAAGCTCATGCTAAACCTAAAAAAGTCCCAAACATAAAATTTAGTTATTATGAGAAAGTATAACTTTCGGTATTGTTATAGACTACATGTGTCCCCCTAAAATCCTAACCCCCAATGTGATAGTATTAGGAGTTGGAGCCTTTGGGAGATAATTAGGTCATGAGAGGTGGAGTTATGAATGAGGTAAGTGCTCAAAAATAAGCAGAGACCTCGCTGGCTCTCCCCACCCTCATATGTGAGTATACAAAGAGAATACTGCCATTTACAAACCAGGAAGAGGGACCTCATCTGACATGGGATCTGCTAGCATCTTGATCTTGGACTTCCTGGCTTTCAGAACCATAAGAAATAAATTTTTGTTTGAGCCACCCAGTCTACAGTATTCTGTCATAGCAGCCCAAGCTAATATCAAGTAGTTTGTTTTTTTTTTTTTTTTGAGACAGTCTCACTCTGTCACCCAGGCTAGAGTACAGTGGCGCGATCTTGGCTCACTACAACCTCTGCCTTCTGGGTTCAAGCCATTCTCCTGCCTCAGCCTCCCAAGTAGCTGGGATTACGGATGCCTGCCATCGCGCACGGTTAATTTTTGTATTTTTAGTAGAGACAGAGTTTCACCGTGTTGGCCAGGCTGGTCTCGAACTCCTGACCTCAAGCAATCCACCCGCCTCAGCCTCCCAAAGTGCTGGGATTACAGGCATGAGCCACCGGGCCCAGCCTATCAAGTAGTCTTCAGTTGAATACTGTCATTAGCAGCTTACATAATAGAACACTGAAATGGAAGTTAGGCTAAGGGTTAAAGAAAAAAATGGTGATAAAGAGGGAATGTTTATGGGACTAGATGACAAAAAATTAGGATTGTAGAAGAGAAAACACATAGAAAAGACAAAGTAAGCAGGAGCCCAGTCTCTTGACTCCAAGATGAGGCTGACTATAAGCAGAGATGGTTAGAATATTATTTAAAATATTAAGGAACTCATACAGGAAATATACATTTTTTTTTTTGAAACGGAGTCTCGCTCTTTGGCCCAGGCTGGAGTGCAGTGGGGCGATCTCGGCTCACTGCAAGCTCCACCTCCCGGGTTGAAGCCATTCTCCCGCCTCAGCCTCCCAAGTAGCTGGGACTACAGGCGCCCGCCACCACACCTGGCTAACTTTTTATTTTTAGTAGAGACGGGGTTTCACTGTGTTAGCCAGGATGGTCTTGATCTCCTGACCTCGTGATCCACCCGCCTTGCCCTCCCAAAGTGCTGGGATTACAGGCGTGAGCCAACGCGCCCGGCTGGAAATATGCGTATTTTTAGGCCATCAATATTCCCAAATTTTGACCAGGTACTCAAGCTCATTCAACCCGCAGCCCGCAGGCCACATGCAGCCCAGGGTAGTTTTGAATGTGGCCCAACACAAATTCATAAGCTCCCTTAAAACAGTGAGATTTTTTGCAATTTTTAAATAAAGCTCATCAGCTATTGTTACTGTTAGTGTATTATTATTATTTTTTTGAGAGGGAGTCTTGCACTTGTCACCCAGGCTGGACTGCAAGGGTGCAATCCCAGCTCACTACGACCTCCATCTCCTGGATTCAAGCACTTCTCCTGCCTCAGCCTCCTGAGTAGCTGGGATTACAGGTGCCCGCCACCACGTTCAGCTAATTTTTGTTATTTTTAGTAGAGACGGGGTTTCACCATGTTGGCCAGACTCATCTCGAACTCCTGACCTCAGGTGATCTGCCCACCTCCGCCTCTCAAAGTGCTGGAATTACAGGTGTGAGCCACCGCACCCAGCCAGTTAGTGTATTTTATGTGTGGTCCAAGACAATCCTTCTTCTTCCAATATGGCCCAGCGAAGCCAAAAGATTGGACACCCCTGGGATATATAAAGAGCTAACTGCAGGATAGCAGAAGTTGCTAAAGCCCTACTGATCATGGTCACTTTATTTTTGTTCTTGACCCCAAATAAAATGTGGCTAACTCTGAGACAGATGGGCTCCTCCTCTTCCTCTGATCTACTATTCTTGTCCCATTTCCTCCCTCCCACTTCCTCAGTGAGCTTGTTCTCTCCATTATCTCCTCTTTTGTATTTTCAGTCTGTTCTGTGAATTTTTCTTCTGTCTCTGAATATGTTCTAGGACCACCCTTTCCAACAAAAGCCTCTGTTGATCTATCTTGTAATCAACTTGTCTCTTTTCCTCCAATGGCAAGTTTCTCAGAAGATACTTATGTTCCCAACCAACTAACTACACATTCAATTTCAATTATCATTATTTTCTATTCTCAATTTTGCCTCTACCATTCTACCAATTTTTTTTTCCAAGGCTTTTAAAACTAAAGAGAGGTGACAGAATTGTTATAGGGTCCTGCCCTCCAGGTACCTCCACTGCTCCACATTTCAACTATATCCAACCCACAGGAGGAGAGAGAACACTGTGGAACATGGTAAGGATAGAGCACAAAGACATCTCCATGCCTGGGTAGACAGAAGAAAAGATCATAAACTGCAGTAACCTGTGTCGCGGGGGCTGCCTATATACAGGATCAGAGGAAGAAAAGATGAGGAATAAAACCACTGGCTTTCTGTTTTTGCATCTAAATCCAATTAGATGGGCCCACACAATAGGCAGCAGTGATCTTGCTGCATTTGGTATATGCAAAGATGGGTCTTCTTTCAGACTTCACTCTCTCTGGCCTCTCTGTATTCTACCTTTTTTTTTTTTTTTTTTTGAGACAGTCTCACTCTGTCCCCCAGGCTGGGGTGCAGTGGCATGATATCGGCTCACTGCAACCTCTGCCTCCCAGGTTCAAGCAATTCTCCTGCCTCAGCCTCCTGAGCGGCTGGGACGACAGGCACTCACCACCACGCCCATCTAATATTTCATATTTTTAGTAGAAATGGGGTTTCACCATGTTGGTCAGGCTGGTCTTGAACTCTTGACCTCAGGTGATCCTCCCGCCTCAGCCTCCCAAAGTGCTGGGATTACAGTTGTGAGCCACCGCGCCTGGCCTGTATTCTACATTGTTGGCTACCCTTAATGAAAATTCTCTATTATGTCTTACAACTTTATATTCCCATGGGATTTTCTCCCTTGCATCTCTGGTTTCCCCACTTCCACCTCTTCTTCCTTTGCTCACTCCTTAAGTGAGAATCACCCCACAGACATCTGGCTCTCTTCTCTTCTCTTCCATCATCTCCTTCAGCACTCTCACTGCCTTAAACAGCACCCAAATTTCAGTCCCATGTGTCCCAGCTTTTGCCCTCACCTTAGACCTCTTTTCAGAGTCCTAAACCACATTTCAATATCTTTTTAGACCAGTGGTCTAAAATTGGGAAGCATACATTCCTAGGGGTTCACAAAGACTTTCTGTGTATACATGAGCAAAGATAGTCTTAAACAAATTCAGACCCTCAATTTTCGCATCCCTTGGTTTCCCACGGGGGATTGGTTCTAGGGCCTCCTCGGATACATAAATCCAAGGATGCTCAAGTCCCTGATATAAAATGGTGTAGTATATGTATATAACCTATGCACATCCTCCTGTATATTTTAAACCATCTCTAGATTACTTATAATACTCAATACAATGTATTAAATAAATGCCATCTAAATAGTTGCTACACTGTACCGTCAGTAATTATGTAACACTTTTCTTCTGTCATGGCGGCAGGATACAGCAGAGTATGCCTACACATCCCTTCATTCATGTGGACACAGCATAGCACTTGGTGCTCAGCAAATTTGAATCTTGCATTTTGAAACTTTCAGAAACTATTTTTCTTTCAACTGTGTTTGATATACAGTTGGGTGAATCTGCAGATGCAGAAACTGTGGATACGAAGGGCTGGCTGTCCTTTTCCCTAAGACTGATCTGAGAATGCTCCCACAGACAAGACATTCTGGCCAGGGGCGGTGGCTCACATCAACAATCTCAACATTTTGGAAGGCAAAGGCAAGAGGATCACTTGTGCGCAGCAGTTAAAGACCAGTTGGGCAATAAAGTGAGACTCCTGTCTCTATTTAAAAAAAAAAGACATCCTGGCTGGGCTCGGTAGCTCACGTCTGTAATCCCAGCACTTTGGGAGTCCAAGGCGGGCGGATGACAAGATCAGGAGTTCGAAACCAGCCTAACCAACATGGTGAAACCCTGTCTCTACTAAAAATACAAAAACTGGCCAGGCATGGTGGCACATGCCTGTAATCCCAGCTACTCAGGAGGCTGAGGCAGGAGAATCCCTTGAACCCGAGAGGCGGAGGTTGCAGTGAGCCGACATCATGCCACTGCATTCCAGCCTGGGCAACAGAGCGAGACTCTGTCTAGAAAGAAAGAAAGAAAGAAAGAAAAAAGACATCCTGCTTGTTTCACCTTTCCCATTTTTCCCTTTTACAATTGTCTCACTTTCTGAAAACAAACAAACCAATCCTACTTTTCATCCATTCTGAATTTTACCACTGTGCACTGTTTCAGGATGTAAAAACCTCCAGGACACCAAACAAAGCAAATTGAAATATAGTATGGGTGTAGGTGAAATTTTCTTTAATTAAAGCACTAGAAATCCTTGGTAGGAGGGCCTCATATCTTTAGGTGTTTTACTTATTTCTGTTAAGGGTGAAGAGTAACTAGGAACAAAGTATTTTGGCCCTTATTAGGATGTTCTGAATTCAGATATACTGAGAATAAGGCGGTGGGAATGAAGATGGCCTTCACTTCATGATGTTGTTTCTTTCATCTCTATAATCACAGAATGCATTACCCTGAAAGTCTTTGAGACTACCATTAAAAAATACTTTGATACCACTTCTCTTATGACAGCATTTCTTTGCAAAAAACACCTAGAGTCCTTTTAGTGCTTGAAAAGGAAGAATGTATAGCAGACTGTGGCAAAAAAGGTAGTAGATTTAAGAACTGTCTAGGAATACAAATGATAAAGAAAATCTTAAAATTTATTTGACTCGATTTGGAAATGGTGCATGAGTCTCCCCACCGATAGGAATGCTATTGTGACTAGGCACAACAATGGCCTTATTGCTTTTTCCCACATTAAAAAAATACACTTTATTTTCAGAAAAGTGTTTTATTAATTTAAAAAAATCTTTGGGTCAAAAAGAGAGACAAAAACAAGCATTGGGGAGGATATGAAAAAAGTGGAACCCTCATACATCACTAGTGAAAATGTAAAATGGCACAGCCACTTTGGAAAACAGTGTGACAGTTCTTTAAAAGGTTAAACATAGGCCAGGCACGGTGGCTTATGCCTGTAATTCCAGCACTTTGGGAGGCCGAGGCGGGCGGATTACGAGGTCAGGAGTTTGAGACCAGCCTGGCCAATATGGGGAAACCCCCATCTCTACTAAAAACACAAAAATTAGCCGGGTGTGGTGGTGCACACCTGTAGTACCAGCTACTCAGGAGGCTGAGGCAGAAGAATCACTTGAACTGGGGAGGCGGAGGTTGTGGTAAGCCAAGATTGCACCACTGCACTCCAGCCTGGGTTAGAGTGAGGCTCCGTCTCAAAAAAAAAAAAAAAGGAAAAGGTTAAACATCGAGTTACTATATGACCCAATAATTTCACTCCTGGTGTATATACCTAAGAGAAATGAAAACATATGTCCACACAAAAATTTATACATGTATGATTATACTAGCATTATTCATAATAGTAAAAAATAAAAATGGAAATAACCCAATATCAACTGATGAATAAATAAAATGTCATATACATATACAATGGAATATTATTCACCAATAAACCATGAAAACATTATATTAAGTAGACAGTCACAAAAGATCACATACTGGATGATTCTGATTCTGTTTACACAAGATACCCAGAGCAGGCAAATCTATACATAGAAAGTAGATTAGTGGTTGCCTAGGGCTGGCAGGGTGGAGATGTGAGGGGAAAAGGAGATTGAACTGTAATGGGTTTGGGTGTTTTTGGAGGGTGATGAAATGTTCTAAAACTCTGGCAATGGTTGTACAATTCTGAATATACTAAAAACTTTGAATTGTACTTTTTAAATATGGGAATTGTATGGTATGTGGGTTATACCACAACAAAGCTGTTACTAAAAACATCTGGCATATGATCTGAATTTCTTAAAATTTGTAGACACAATTGAAAAAGCTCAGAACTGTTTACCAGTTAATTTAGTCAAACAAATTACTTTTACTAAAAATAATAAAAATGACATGAGATTAGAACATAAAGTTGTAGATCACAAATCCAATTAAAACCAAGACAACTATCTCTTCTGCAAAAGGACTGTGGGTAACTAACTAAAAGCAATATTTACACAATTTGTTATAATGAAAAAGTTAATAGACCCCTGGAGTTTATTACATGTAACAAATCTTACTCTGCCTGTTGGAAAATAAGATGTTTGGAATTACCAAATATCTAGTTACAGACAGTTCCCATCAACTGATGAATGGATAAATAAAATGCAAAACACTCATACACTGGAATATTATTCAGCTATAAAAATGAATGAAGTACTGACCAATGCACCAACATGGATGACCCTTGAAAACTATGCTCAGTGAAAGAAGCCAGGCACAAACAAGAGGGAAAGGATGGGGAGCAGCTGCTAATGGATACCAGGTTTCTTGCTGGCGTGATAAAAATGCCCTAAACTTAGATATTAGGGATGGTTGTACAATTCTGTGAAAATAGCAGCTGCTCCCCATCTTCTCAACTTAGATATTGGGGATGGTTGTACAATTCTGTGAAAATACAGAAAAAAACCAACCTACTAAATTGTACTCTTTAAACGGATGAATTTTATAGTGTGTGAATTACATTTTAATAAAGTTTTCTTAAAAGTTAGATTCTATTGTTTCTTGTCTAAGGTTCTGCTGGATATTACCATTAAAATGGTAAATATTATCATGTTTGAGGTGTCAAACTCATGTCTTTTCAAAGTGTTGTGTGAGGAAACAAAGTCAACTAGAGCTCAGCTTGCTGCTTTTGGAATTGACAATAGTTGTCATGTGATGTATACTAAATAGTTAATGTGAATTGAAAAATGAGCCGGGCGCGGTGGCTCAAGCCTGTAATCCCAGCACTTTGGGAGGCCGAGGCGGGCGGATCACGAGGTCAGGAGATCGAGACCATCCTGGCTAACATGGTGAAACCCCGTCTCTACTAAAAATACGAAAAAAACTAGCCGGGCGTGGTGGCGGGCGCCTGTAGTCCCAGCTACTCGGAGGCTGAGGCAGGAGAATGGCCTGAACCTGGGAGGCGGAGCTTGCAGTGAGCGGAGATCGCGCCACTGCACTCCAGCCTGGGTGACACAGCGCGAGACTCCGTCTCAAAAAAAAAAAAAAAAAAAAAAAAAAGAAAAATGAGGCCAGGTGCAGTGGCTCACGCCTAATCCCAGCACTTTGGCAGGCAGAGGCGGGCAGATCACCTGAGGTCAGGAGTTCAAGACCAGCCTGCCCAACATGGCAAAACTCCATCTCTACCAGAAATACAAAAAATTAGCTGGGCGTGGTGGCAGGAGCCTGTAATCCCAGCTACTCGGGAGGCTGAGACAGGAGAATCACTTGAACCCAGGAGGTGGAGGCTGCAGTGAGCCACTGCACTCCAGCCTTGGTGATAAGAGCAAAACTCCATCCTCCCCTCCCCCTACTCAAAAGAAAAGAAAAATGAAGTCAGCCAGGCATGGTGGTATGTGCCTGTAGTCCCAGCTACTCAGGAGGCTAGGGCAGGAAGATCACTTAAGCCCCGGAGTTCAAGACTAGCCTGGGCAACATAGTGAGAGTAAGACCTCATCTCCAAAACAAAAACAAAAACAAAACAAAACAAAACAAAACCCACAAAGAAAAGAAGTCTAATTTAGCAGTAAAGACTGGCTTTACCAATTAGGTTATATGGTAGTCATTTCCCATTTTTGGAAAGAGCTAATCTATAGCCACAAAGTTTTGACAAAACTGTATTTAAAAGTATATCACATAATATGGTTGGAAATGGTGGTCCACGCCTGTAATCCCAGTACTTTGGGAGGCTGGGGCAGGCAGATCCCTTGAGCTCAGGAGTTTGAGACCAGTCTGGGCAAGATGGTGAAACTCTGTCTCTACGAAAAAACAATACAAACAAACAAACAAACAAACACCATAAAAATTAGCCAGGTATGGTGGTGCACGCCTGTAGTCCCGGCTACTCAGGTGGTTGAGGCAGGAGGAGAAATTGAGCCTGGGAGGTGGAGGTTGCAGTGAGCCGAGATTGCGCCACCGTACTCACTCCATCCTGGGTGACAGACTGGGACCCTTTCTCAAAAACCAACAACAAAAAAGTTATTAGAGAAGCACATCACACAATAAAATATTTTGTCAAAAATATCATATTGGAAAGGTATACTGAAACTAACAGTATTCTGATTTCTCTAACTCTTCCATACATATTGGATACAGGGAACAGGATTCTTGTTGAAAGAATAATAAGACTACTTAATAGTCATTAGGTAAGTATTGGTAAAGCTTTTTTTAGGGTATTTTTCCTAGAAAAAAATAAAGTGAATAACCATTGATCTTGCTTATTTTCCCAGTCAGAGAGTTTCCAATTCTTTGCTTACCACGAATCTGAAGGACCTAATTGAATTAGGTTGACAGATAATTAAAAATAATTTTTGATGATGGATCATTATGTAATCTTGGCATATATGTCAGAAGGAATTCAAATAATTGTTACAGCTACAAAAAATGCCTTCCATTCTCATCTACATGTTTATGTGAGCAATGTTTCTTAGTGCTTACATCCATAAAAATAAGAAATATGAACAGACCCCAATTCGTCCAGACATGTGAACTAACTGAACAACAAAAAGTCCTAGCTGGGTGTGGTGGTACTCACCTGTAGTCCCCACTATTTAGAAGATTAAGGTGGGAGGATCACTTGAGGCCAGGAATTCTAGACTAACCCGAACAATATAACGAGATCTCATCTCTTAAACAAACTAAAGGCCTATCTCATTAAGAGATCCATTCTCAATCAAAATGTTTGCTTATGGCTGGGTGTGGTGGCTCACATAATCCCAGCATTTTGGGAGGCTGGGGCGGGCGGATCACCTGAGGTTAGGAGTTTGAGACCAGCCTGGCCAACACGGTGAAACCCTGTCTCTACTAAAAATACAAAAATTACCCGGGCATGGTGGCAAGTGCCTGTAGTCCCAGCTACTCGGGAGGCTGAGGCAGGAGAATCACTTGAACTCGGGAGGTGGGGGTTGTAGAGATTGTGTCATTGCACTCCAGCCTGGGCAACAAGAACCAAACTCAGTCTAAAACATATATATATATATGTATGTATGTATGTATGTATGCAGGAGGTACACAGTTTTCCAGGATTCTTTCAGGAGGTACATGTGACCAAAGAAGGTTGAAGATAGCTATCTTGGTCATCCACTCATCCCTTAAACATCCCAGGCACCATGCATCTAAAATCAAATTTATTACTCATCTTACTTCCTCCATTTCCATTTATGGTCAATGGTACTAGTCACCTGCCCCAGGAACTACTATAAACTTCAACCATATCCACTTTTCTCATTCCATTTAGTTGCCATTCCTGCCCTCTCTCTTGACTCCGTTTCTTCCTTCCACTTCTGCTGTTACCACCAGCATCAGCTCTCCTCAATTACTGCAACAGGTTCCTGAAGGGCTGCTCTACCTCTAACTTTCTGTTCTCCCACTCATCCTCTCCTCTATTCTCTTGCCAGGGTTATCATTCATCCACACAGTTCAGATCAAGCCACTTCCCAGGTTAAAGTGCCAAAAGAATAAAGTCCAAACATTTTACCATCGTTATATGCAAGGCCCTCCATGATCTGGCCTCAAGCCACCTTGTCAGGGTCATCCCTTCTCTATGTTTCCCCACTTATCCAATGGATTATTCACCATTCCTTGGGCGTGACCTGTACTTTTTTTTTTGGCTGGAGTGTAGTGGTGTGATCTTGGCTCACTGCAACCTCCGCCTCCCAGTTTCAAGCAATTCTCTTGTCTCAGCCTCCCGAGTAGCTGCAACTATAGGTGCATACCATCACGCCCGGCTAATTTTTGTAGTTTTAGTAGAGATGGGGTTTCACCATGTTGGCCAGGCTAGTCTCCAGCTCCTGACCTCAGGTGATCCACCCGCCTCAGCCACCCAAAGTGCTGGGATTACAGGCGTGAGCCACCGAGCCTGGCCTGACCAGTATTTTTATAACAGAAACGTCAGCCCTGAATTTTCACTCTTTGCCTGCTAAAATGCCGTTCACCTACCACTTCATATAGCTGTAATAAAAAAAAGACAGTAACAAATGTTGATGAGCATGTGGAAAAATTGCAACCCCCATACACTGCTGAAGGTAATATAATATGATAGAGGCGGCCGGGCGCGGTGACTCACACCTGTAATCCCAGCATTTTGGGAGGTCGAGACAGGTGGATAACCTGAGGTCAGGAGTTTAAGAACAGCCTGGCCAACATGGTAGAACCCCATCTCTACTAAAAATACAAAATTAGCCAGGTGTGGTGGCACGTGCCTATACTCCCAGCTCCTCGGGAGGCTAAGGCAGGAGAATCGCTTGAACCCAGGAGGTGGAGGTTGCAGTGAGCCAAGATTGTGTCACTGTACTCCAGCCTGGGTGACAGAGTGAGACTCCGTTTCAAAAAAAAAAAAAAAAAGATGGAGGCACTTTGAAAAATAGTTTAGCAGTCCTTGAAAAGGTTAATCGTACAGTTACCACAGACCCAGCAACCCAAGAGAAATAAAACTTATGACCACAGGACAATTTCTACACAAATGTTCACAGCAGCATTATTCAAAAAAACCAAAAAATTGAAACAGCTTGAACATCCATCAAATGATGAATGGGTAAATAAAACAGAGAGTAGGATCCATAAAATGGAGTATTATTTGAAAATAGAAAGGAATGAAATACTGGAACAGGCTACAACATGGAGGAACCTTAAAAACATGCTCAGTGAAATAAGTCAGTCACAAAAGGTCACATGTTATGTGATTCCATTTAATTCCATTTATATGAAATGTCCAGAATAGGCGCAAATCTACGGAGACAGAAAGTAGATGAGGGGTTGCCTAGGAATAGGGGAGTGAGAAAGTAGGAATTGACTGCTACTGGGTGTGCTCTCCCTTTCAATGGAGACGAACATGTTCTAAAATTAGATAATGGTGATGGCTGCACAACCCCATAAACAAACTAAAAAAAAGGCCACTGAAGTGTCAACTTTAGGTGAATTTTATGGTATGTAAATTGTATCTCAATACAGCCGTTTAAGCTTTCGTTGTTGTTTGTTTGTTTTTGAGACGGAGTCTTGCTCTATCACCCAGGCTGCAGTGCAGTAGCATGATCTCGGATCACTGCAACCTCCACCTCCCAGGTACAACCAATTTTCCTGCCTCAGCCTCCCAAGTAGCTGGCATTACAGATGCCCACCACCACGCCTGGTTAATTTTTATATTTTTAGTAGAGATGGGGTTTCAACATGTTGGCCAGGCTGGTCTTGAACTCCTGACCTCAGGTGATCTGTCTGCCTTGGACTCCCAAAGTGCTGGGATTACAGGTGTACAGGTGTGAGCCACTGCGCTAGGCTGCTATTTACACTTTTATTTATTTATTTATTTATTTATTTATTTATTTATTTATTTATTTTTTAGACAGAGTCTCACTCTTGTTGCCCAGGATGGGGTGCAGTGGTACAATCTCGGCTCACTGCAACCTCCGACTCCCAGGTTCAAGCAATTCTCCCACCTCAGCCTCCCCAGTAGCTGGGATTACAGGCATGCACCACCAAGCCTGGCTAGTTTTGTATTTTTAGTAGAGACAGGGTTTCTCCTTGTTGGTCAGGCTGGTCTTGAACTCCTGACCTCAGGTGATCCACCCACCTCGGCCTCCCAAAGTGCTGGGATTACAGGCGTGAGCCACCACGCCCAGCCTACGCTTTTAAATAAACTACTCCTCCTACAATGCCCAGTTCCTTTATGAAACTTGATCTGACCCCTCCTCATAACAGCTGTTACTGGGGGTTCTAGCTTATCTTGTCTTCTTCAGTTTCTGCAGTTGTAATTTACATCTCAAATCACTGCTTTCTTCTTTCTGCAATTTGACCTAGTATTTAAAGGATTCTGAAACCAGCTTTCTGGGGTTTTAAGTTCTCACTCCAACTCTTGCTAGGCATATGAAGTTATGTAGTCTCTTTGTGCCTCAATTTCCTCACCTGTAGAATGAGGAAAATAGGAGTACCTACCTTGCTTCTGTGTGGACAAGGGGGTCAATACACATAAAATGACAACAGTGCCTGGCACACTGAGTAGGCTGGATATGTAAGTGTTAGCTATTGTTATTGTTCTACTATAGTTAACTCTATATGCCTGTCTCTTTGCTCTCTTCCAGTTCACATTTGAAGGCCCTAAGGAAATGGAATATAGCCTTTCTTATGTGCCTTGTATTTCCCAAAGAGGAAGGATATTATTATAGACTGGCAGGAGGAGAGCAGCACAGGGGCTGTGGCTTCAACCTTAGGAATACCTGACTTCACCAGGGTCACGACATAGCAGCAGTTGAGCAAAGTTAATCCAAACCAGGGGCCTACTGGCAGAAGACATCAGGAAACAGAGTCCCAGAAAGTGTTCCTTAAAATTTCCTACTTCCAAATGCAGGGAAGGGCCAAACACATTAAGGAGTCAACAGACATACCTAAATTTTTACATTTACCCAAATTCCTCCATGTTTTTCATTTATTGATTACTACTGAGTACCAATTATGTACCAAGTGCTGGAGACTGAAAATCCACAACCTTGCTTTCTCAGGCAGATCTCTTCTCCACAGTACTAAGAAAAGAGATTCAAGGTGCCTGCCCCTAAATAAATAAATAAATATGTGCACTGTTTACTCAAACATAAATCACAAATCCTATACTTACAAAAAGTCATTCAAAAGGAAAAGAAATTTTTTTTATCATTTAACTATGGGCATTTGTCATTAATGTAACTGATCCAAAAGAACAGTAGATTGCATCTGGCATAAGCAGACAGAAAAATCCCAGCACTTAGGAAGGCTGAGACGGGAGGATTGTTTAAGCCCGGGAGTTCGAGACCAGCCTGGGTAACAAGGCAACATGGCAAGATCTGTCTCAAAAAAAAAAAAAAAAAAAAAATTATGGATCAATGCAGTACTTATAGAAGCAAAGTTCTTGCAAATAGGCTATTTATTAGAATCTAGAGTATAATATAAATTTTTTGTTTTTTGTGTGTGTTTTTTTTTTTTTTTTTTTTTTTTTTTGAGACAGAGCCTCACACTGTTGCCCAGGCTGGAGTACAGTGACGTGATCTTGGCTCACTGCAACCTCCACCTCCTGGGTTTAAGCAATTCTCCTGCCTCAGCCTCTTGAGTAGCAGGTATTACAGGCGCATGCCACCAGGCCTGGCTAATTTTTGTATTTTTAGTAAAGATGGGGTATTGCCACGCTGGCCAGGCTGGTCTTGAACTCCTGACCGCATGTGATCCGTCTGCCTTGGCTTCCCAAAGTGCTGGGATTACAGGTGTGAGCCACTATGCCTAGCCTAATATGACACGTTAAATATAGCATTATAATGCATATCAATTATAGAAGCAAAATATTTTCCCCCAATTTTTATACAAATACTCCTCTGCAAGTGAGATTAAATTAAAATATTCCATTCCAAACTTTGTGATCACACACGCAAAATTCTGAGGACTCTAAAATCCTTGCACTTGAGTGTGGTCATTAGTGCTATATAACAGTGCTACTAGCAATAAAATATTCTAGGCCGGAACCAAACAACTTAAAGGCTGGAAGAAACCCAAAATGTTGGAATTCCTTGATTTAGATCAGATAATTTAGAAGCTGCCAGTTTAACCTGCAAAAGCCTTTGTAGCTATCTTAATCTAATGACCCATTCATATCCTTCATAAGGAACCTTCAGTTCTTCTCATAATCCTCTAAGAGATACTGTTGCTGTTCTTACTGCTTATAATATTTACAGAGCCAGCTTGTCTTTCTTTTCTTTTCTTTTTTTTTTTTTTTGAGACGGAGTCTCGCTCTGTCGCCCAGGCTGGAGTGCAGTGGCCGGATCTCAGCTCACTGCAAGCTCCGCCTCCCGGGTTTGCGCCCTTCTCCTGCCTCAGCCTCACGAGTAGCTGGGACTACAGGTGCCCGCCACCTCTAGTTTTTTTTTTTTTTTTTTTTTTAGTAGAGACGGGGTTTCACCGCGTTAGCCAGGATGGTCTCGATCTCCTGACCTCGTGATCCGCCCATCTCGGCCTCCCAAAGTGCTGGGATTACAGGCTTGAGCCACCGCGCCCGGCCCTTTATTTTCAAATGAACAAAAGCTGTGCTTCAAAAATTCACCCCAGTATCCGGTTCCGTCATTACTCCTTCAGGCATACCATGTTAATGTTTACATCTCAAACTCAAGCGCACACTAACAAACTAGAAGAAAAAAATACTTTAACCTTGGCACACAACGGTTGTTAAATATTTGCTGAGTGAATAAACCTACCAAAAATCCGTATCTCTACAAACTCAGGTAGAAGTATAAAATAATCCAGTACAGCCTAGATACATATGCGGGGATTTCTTTTATAGGTTTTGTTACTGAAGAGCTATGGATGTGGTGGCAACAAGAAGCAATTTGTTGTTGAGAAGAAAACAAAGTAAAAAAACTATTCGACATAGTATCTGGACCATTTTCAACATCGTGGATTCAATTGGGACCTTAGGGGGAAATGACAAAGCAGGGTCATCTTTCACTTCACGAAATATACTCTAGGATATATGGACGCCAAAATTAGATAAGTAAAAATTTATTTATTGCTGGGACTATACCAGGGATGATAGGTATGGTATGCAATTTATCCCTACTTCCAAAGTAGGTACTGAAATGGAGTTTTAATTTCAGTAAGTGAAGAAAAGCCCTAGGACTCTGGTTCCCAAACTCCGCTGCACATTGTAATCACTTGGGGATTTTTAAAAAACTACTGGCTCTCAGCCCCAAACATTCTGATTTAGCTGCCATCGGGTACAACTTGGGCATGGGGGTGGGGTGGGGAGGTGGTGTTAAAGCGCCACAGGTAATTCTAATGTGTAGCAGCTCTGGCAATCACTGCCCCAGGGTTCTCAAATACATGATGTGCAACAACTTACACCTGAGGTCTGAGAATCTTCAGCTGAGTGAGGATGTCCTTCTGTACCCTGGGATTAGCTGTGGCCGTAAGAGCCATCACCGGAACAGAAGGAAACTTCTGGCGAAGCATATTCATTCTTTTGTAATCTTGACGAAAATCATGTCCCCACTAGTTGGGAAAAAAAAAAAAATGCTTTTCAGACTATTTGGAGCTTCCCTCTATAAAAAGCCAACACTGGGCCGGGCGCGGTGGCTCAAGCCTGTAATCCCAGCACTTTGGGAGGCCGAGACGGGCGGATCACGAGGTCAGGAGATCGAGACCATCCTGGCTAACACAGTGAAACCCCGTCTCTACTAAAAATACAAAAAACTAGCCGGGCGAGGTGGCGGGCGCCTGTGGTCCCAGCTACTCCGGAGGCTGAGGCAGGAGAATGGCGTAAACCCGGGAGGCGGAGCTTGCAGTGAGCTGAGATCCGGCCACTGCACTCCAGCCCGGGCTACAGAGCAAGACTCCGTCTCAAAAAAAAAAAAAAAAAAAAAAAAAAGCCAACACTGCTCAATATATTAAGAACCACCTTATTCTTCAGTAAAATAGCAGACTAGTTCACTCAACGTGGGTTTGTCTTCAGTATTGAAAATACATATATTGTTGGTAGTATGTATTTATTGATATTTCCGGATATAAAAAACAATATTTACCTGACTGACACAATGTGCTTCATCAATAACAAAACGTGCCAAGAGCTTCCTCTCATAGAGATTCTCCAGCGTAGAAATGAGTCTGTTACTTGCACAGATCTAGGCCAGAAATATATTAGACATTTAAAAACACTGAAACACATCACCTTATGATTCTGTTGTCTTCGAATTCCATTACAACTTAAGCTGTATTAAAACCTCCATATAAGGCCGGGTGCGATGGCTCATGCCTGTAATCCCAGCACTTTGGGAGGCTGAGGCAGGCGGGTCATCTGAGGTCGCGAGTTTGTGACCAGCCTGACCAACATGGGGAAACCCCGTCTCTACTAAAAATACAAAATTAGCCGAGCGTGGTGGTGCATGCCTGTAACCTCAGCTACTCAGGAAGGCTGAGGCAGGAGAATTGCTTGAACCCAGGAGGTAGAGGTTGCAGTGAGCCGAGATCACGCCACTGCACTCCAGCCTGGGCAACAGCAGCAAAACTCGGTCTCAAGAAAAAACAAAACAAACAAAAAAAACACCTCCATATAAAATTGGTTCTTATTTCAATCTATGAAGAGAACAGCAGAAGTAACAGAAAATAGCAGATCACATTTTAGAATGTTCACCAACATTAAGCAAACAACTTATTTAGCAGGTTAGTGGTTCTAAAACTTTTGTCTGCTTCAAGACATCTGAGGGCCACCACACATTTACACTGGCAACACGGTTCCATATCTGGGTTATATGGATGCATGTTGGCTGGGGAAGAAATTATATATTTTATAGCTCTCTTCATAACAGGGCCTAGAAGCAAGGACATCTCAGTAGCAACGAGCACATGTAGCACTCACATCTTGACGGACATGTCAAAAGGACAGAGAAGCCAGCTTGATAGAGATGTCTCACTGGTCACATCTAGGACAATTAGAACATCAAAATACTTGATAATTGATTGTAACTCACTGAATAAATTAAGAAGTCATGAGTTCATGCTGTATCAATAAATATGTGGGCTGGGCACAGTGGCTCACGCTTGTAATCCTAGTACTTTGGGAGGCCGAGGCGGGTGGATTACTTAAGGTCAGGAGTTCCAGACCAGCCTGGCCAACATGGCAAAACCCCATCTCTACTAAAACTACAAAAATTAGCCAGGTGTCGTGGCACGCACCTGTAGTCCTAGCTACTTGGGAGGCAGAGGCAGGAGAATTGCTTGAACCCAGGTTGCAGTAAGCTGAGATTGCGCCACTGCACTCCAGCCTGGGTGACAGAGTAAGACTCCACCTCCAAAAAAAAAAAAAAAAAAAAAGTGTAATCAACGGGAAAACTCTTTTTACAGCAAAACGCCAACTACATTTAAAAAATAATTTTATATCTATTATAGTAATAATTGATTTGAGGAAGAATCATCAATGGATGCTAAAAGTTGTGGGTAAAATTCTGATCACTAACGGTATTTACATAGTCTCAAAGCATCCCACAACAGGATATCTACTAATTACAAAGGCCGAAAAGAAAGGATAACTTTGTAGCAGAGAAGTCTATCAGACACTACCATAACCAAGCGATCAGTTAACTAACATTGTCAGTAATGGGACGAATCGACATCAAGTGCCTCCTGACAGTGGGCATGAGAACATATCACCGTTTCTGTGATATTCAAGGAGTAACAGGAATCTAAGCAGGAGGAAGCAAGATAAACTCAAATTGAGGGATAGTTCTCAAAACGACTGGCCTTCAAAAATGTCAAAATCATTAAAGACATTAAGAGAGAGAAACTGTTTACAAGATTACAGAGAAGGACAACTGAAAGCATGCAAGATCTGGGATTTTCTTTTGCTATAAAGGACATTATTGGGACAACTAGTGAAACCGGAATAAGGTTTACAGATTAAGTAATAGTACTGCATCAATATACATCTCCTAATTTTGATCATTATACTGAGGTTATATAAGAGAATACTTTGTTTTTAGGAAATGCACAGTGAAGTACTTAGGGTTTAAAAGGATACCATGTCTGCAATTTTCAATCAAATGTTTCAGGAAAATATATGCAGAGAGAGAATAACAAAGCAATTATAGTAAAATGCTACCATTTAGGGTTTCTGGATGAAAGTTATACAAAAATTCTTTGCACTACATATAAAAAATTTTGTTAAAATTTTAAAAATATATGTATCCTAGTGGTCTTTAATATATTTTAAAATAATGATATAAATACAAACCTTTTCTGGAGTGACATACAGAAGTTTTATGATTGGGTCTTTTTTTGATAACTGGAGGTAAATATTTGTAGCTTCTGAGTCAGTCTTATCACCTGTCAGATATGTAGCTGGAATCTAAGTATAAAAGTAGTAAACAATTTCAATTTTATACATTAACCTGACAAAATTACATTTGTCTTTAGGTTTTATAAATACTTTATTAGTCACATATCAAATCTATCAAAGGAAATACATATCTCAATATAACAAGTATGTAAATACATACATTTTTTAAAAACCCTTATTAAGTGTAACTCAGGCAGGGCGTGGTGGCTCACACCTGTAATTTCCGCACTTTGGGAGGCTGAGGCAGGTGAATCACTTGGGGTCAGGAGTTCGAGACTAGTGTGGCCAACACGGAGAAACCCCATCTCTACTGAAAATACAAAAATTAGCCTGGCGTGGTGCTGGGTGCCTGTAATCCCAGCTACTCAGGAGGCTGAGGCAGGAAAATTGCTTGAGCTTGGGAGGCAGAGGTTGCAGTGAGCCAAGGTTGCACCACTGCACTCCAGCCTGGGCGACAAAACAAGACTCTGTCTTTAAAAAAAAAAAAAAAAAAGCATAACACAAAATGGTCTTCTCATTGTTTATTTCCTTTTCTTGCTTTATTTTTCATCTTTGTAAACAAGATAAATATGAATTTGGTATACAAGATATTCCAATCCTACTGTATGGTGTCATTTTTTTTTTTTTTTTAGATAAATGTATTTCAGGGTTTTAAAGATTAATGACAAGGAAGGGGCCATAATATCACAAATGGTTGAATAATGGCTACCATCACTGCACTAAGACATTCTTTGGAAGCAAACCAAACTAGTGGTCTTATCGAGGAGTGGTTACTTTAACTCCTAAAACAGTTCTTTTTAATCACAATGTGAAGACTGAGTTGGGGTCTTGCTTTCACCAAGGCTAGATTGTAGTGGCATGATCATGACTCACTGCAGCCTCAAACTCCTGGGCTCAAGTGACCCTCAGCTTCCTAAGTAGCTGGGACCACAGGTGTTCACCACCATGTCCAGCTTATTTTATTTTTCTGTAGAAAAAGTCTTGCTGTGTTGCCCAGGCTGATCTTGAATTCTTGGCCTCAAGCAATCCTCCCACCTTAGCCTTCCAAGTCACTGGGATTACAGGCGTGAGCCACCACCCCCACCAACATTGTGAAGAGTTAGGTAGAATGCATTCATTTACTTCCTTAAACTCAGCCATGAGGAAAAAAGACGTATGTGTGCAGGCATGCATGTGTGTATGCATTTTAAGATATAAGGGAAAGAGAACTACGCTGACCTGGCAGTACTGAAAAAAGAAATGATTTTCTATTAGTTAAAAAAAATTACATCAGCAAAAAATAGCATTGGTTAAAAGTTCTTACTAAAATACATTCTTGTAGAATAAAATGAGATTGAACTACAGGTTATCTGTATCAAATTTTCAGGCTTCTGTTTAACTGCACAACTTAATTTAATTGCTGTGCTTTATTTTTACAAATTATGAACTATTTAATAAAAAGGTTATTCAGAGGACTGAAATTTAATTGTTTCTAAGGCATGTTTTTATTAGTATTTTTACAACTTACATCCAAGGAAGTCAGCTTTTGGACTTGATCTACTATTAGTGATCTCAAGGGAGAAATGACAATAGTGACCCCAGGAGAAACACACGCGGGGAGCTGGTAACACAAACTCTTACCACCTCCTGAAAGAGAAACAATGAAAAAATATCTGTCAGGTTCTGTCTTGAGAGCATGAATGTAAAAGTTACAAAAGAAATCATATCTTTAATAGGACACCAAGGCATATTGTCCCTGGTGTCAACAATTTGCCACACTCAAATGACTCCAACTATTACATTTAGACAATTTAAAAATGATTTAAAAAAAAAAAAGTTTTTTTTTTTTTTTGAGACAGAGTCTCGTTCTGAGTGCAGTGGTGCCACCTGAGCTCACTACAACCTCCACCTCCCAGGTTCAAGCAATTGTCATGCCTCACCCTCCCCAGTAGCTAGGACTATAAGCGCCCACCACCACACCCTGCTAGTTTTTGTATTTTCAGTAGAGATGGGTTTCACCATGCTGGCCAGGCTGGTCTTGAACTCCTGACCTCAGGTAATCCACCTTCCTTGGACTCCCAAAGTGCTGGGATTACAGGCAAGAGCCACTGTGCCTAGGACATCTTACACAGACATATATAATAGCAAAGGCAAGAATTAGGGCAGGAAACTTAAAATGTAATGGAATACAGTAAACTTTTTATTTCTAGTAGTAGAAGAGTCTCTAAAAATGATGCTAGGATTAAAATAATTACTTTCTATATAATGTTTATTTATTTTTATTATTTATAAATCCCATGACTTTGGGAACCTGAGGCAGGTGGACTGCTTGAGCCCAGGGAATTTGAGATCAGCTTGGGCAACACAGTGAGATCTCATCTCTACAAAAAATTTAAAAATTAGCCAGGTGTGGTGGCACATGCCTATAGTCCCAGCTTCTTGGGAGGCTTAGGTGGGGGGGATTGTTTGAACCCAGTTGAAGCTGCTGTGAGCTATGACAGCACCACTGTATTCCAGCATGGGTGACAGACCAAGAGACCCTATCTCAAAAACAATAAATAAAAATAAACCTTACTTGGAATATTTATACACACACACTATATCCATATTATAATTACATATAATAGACATATTATCTATAATACAATATACATAGTATACATAATTATATTTTTTATATGTATATATCTCAAGTGGTTAAAATTGGGGTAGAAGGACCTTAAAAATGCCCTCTTGAAACCCTAAAGGACAATGGAAAGCCCTGAAAAAAAATCAACGGATTAGATCATCGCCAAGGTTTTTTCCAGCTTTAGAGTTCTGGAACACCAAAATAGGGTTGAAAGGAAGGCACAGAGTGATTAATAAATTAATAAAAATTGAAATGCTGATTATTAAGCCAAGGCTATCTGAATCTAAAAACCAGGCTGAAAAAGTTCAGATGCCCAGTCAACCTTATACAATAATGACAGCACTAGCTAACTTGCTAAAGGTCACAAGTCAAGTGATAGACAGAGGGAGGTCTAGATACGTAGGTACTGAAACTGCAAATTCTCCATGCGCTCTGCCCTGTTTATTTAATATTCTCATGTGAATGACTATAAATCATTGAACAGCTATCATAAGCTTTAACAGCACAATGAATGTCCTAGACTCTTTAAAGTGGCGCCAACACAATATTGTGCTAAATGACTTTCATTTAATCCTCATGCCATTCTGTGAACCAGGTACTTCACTGCTATCACCATTGCACACATGAGAAAACGGGTCCAGGGAGTAAAGCGCCTTGCACGTGGCCACACTGCTGTGAGCAGCAGAGCTGTTCTTTAAGTTCAGGCCTTTGGTCCACAGCTGATGGACCACTATGCACGTATGCATACATGATTTAACCACTATGCAACACTAGATTGTTGCAAATAGACTGCCAGAAATGGTCATGGTCTCTGACAGTGATTTTTCTGTTTGATTTCCAAAATTGTTTACACTAGAAAAAAGAAAAATTCCCAATGAAAAATTCTAGATCAGTTCAACACAATGAGCTTCAAGTTGAAAATCTTACAGGAGGCCGGGCGCAGTGGCTCATGCCTGTAATCCCAGCACTTTGGGAGGCCGAGGCGGGCGGATCACGAGGTCAGGAGATCGAGACCACCCTGGCTAACTCGGTGAAACCCCGTCTTTACTAAAAATACAAAAAATTAGCCGGGCGTGGTGGCGCACGCCTGTAGTCCCAGCTACTCTGGAGGCTGAGGCAGGAGAATGGCGTGAACCCAGGAGGCGGAGCTTGCAGTGAGCAGGCATCACGCCACTGCACTCCAGCCTGGGCGACAGAGCGAGACTCCATCCCCCCTCCACCCAAAAAAAAAAGAAGAAAATTTTACAGGGCTATAAACTTCATCATGTCAACAACCAGACCAGAGGATATAAAGTAATATACTTTCTTACTACGGTATGGGAGGTTTAAGAGGTCCCTAAATGATAGAAATAGTGTGTAGGTGGTCTTTTTATTTCTATTAAAGAGCTTTCATTTAACATCTGCCAATGGATTCCTGCCAATTCACTTCTAAAAATACATACCAGTCGGCATCAGGATAAAACAGTCTTCACCAAGCAGTGCAGCATTGATCGCCTCTAGCTGATTAGTTCTAAAATTATGCAGGCCAAATTTTTTATGAAAAATCTTCATCATTTCCTTTGTATGAGGAAAACTAAGACTTTGGAAACGTTCATGTTTCAGATTTCTGGATGCTAAATTTTGTGCTGACTTGTCTAGGAAAATAATCAACATTAAGAAAAATCAGTGCATGAATACAGTGAAAGTACAGCTTTAGCATTTCCCTTGGCCTGTAGAATCACTGGCACACGTTTCCCTGCGGCACAGTTCCTAAACTGTTTACTGGCTTTCCTTCCCTACAAGTCTCAAAGCCACCAAAGACTTGCCAAAGGCCCAAATCAAGTATTTCCTTGACTTTTTCTATAGCACCTACCACTACTTTTATTCCTTCCTTCCTCTTCTCCCTTCCTCCAACCACGATCATCAAGACAATCATGGTTTTCTACTCACTTTAAATTCCCTTTCCTGGCTCTACTTCCTCCATCTGCCCCATAAACAGGGGAGTCTTTCAGATATTTGGGACTGGGCTCTGTAGACATTCTTTTTTGGAGCTTTCCTAGTCCTATGATCTTAGTCACATCATAGCTTAGTCACTTAGCTGCACACATGACCTGTGTGCAGCAAATGTCTACACCTCTCTTAAGACCCAAATGACACCCTCCTAAGTTCCAGTCCTGCGCACAGCTCCCGTTGTCTGCAAGGCATTGGTACCTGAATGACTTACCAGCACTTTAACCTCTAGTCTTAAAATAGCCCTTCTCAGCTTTTCTCCAAATCTGACTCTGCCTCCTGATTCCCCTGTTTGTGTTACTGTTGTCACAGTTTTCCCAGTCATCAGCGTCTGAAACCTTAGAGTCATCTGAGCTTCCTCAGGCTCTTCTTTCATAACACCTCTCACACGCGCCCCTGCTCTGCAGCCTGGCTGTCGCAACTCCGGTTCAGCACAGAGAACAAGAGGTACTCACTCAGCTCTGGCAGTTACGCTAACCCCAACACTCAACTGTCTCAAGATAATTGCAAATATCAAGTATGACACATTCTAACATGATACAAAAATAAATCCATTAATGGTTGTTTTAAAGGTCAGCAGCGTAACTGTAAGAACAACCTCCGTGGTATTAAGTCATCAATGACAAAAATAGGGAGGGCTGTACCTTATAAACTTTTTTCAGCTAAAAAATACTTTTGATAACTTTATATAGTTGATGTAAGGTTTTAAAATTATTTTTGGCTTTTCTCTGGAGCCTTAATAGTGGCTAATTTCATTCCTCTCAAAACTTCTCTCTCACTAAGCTGTGAGCTCCAAGAGGGCAGGAACTACTTAGTATTTGTTATTCATCTTTAAATGACCAGTGCCCAGCATAGCACATGGCATGTAGTGAGCACATAGGCCCAAAGAAGTAGTTTGACTAATGTAAGACACTTCTGACTTCACATCCTTTTTAGACTGCCCTATATTTTAACATTTTAAGACATAAAACATGCTTCCCTACTTTGTATTAATTGATTCTCATCAGTACAGAATT
The DNA here is from genome assembly GCF_003255815.1 of Theropithecus gelada. NCBI lineage: Eukaryota > Metazoa > Chordata > Mammalia > Primates > Cercopithecidae > Theropithecus > Theropithecus gelada. The sequence goes on from NC_037675.1 coordinate 4,391,801, forward strand.
CTAAAGTACATTTTTAGCATGCGAATTCATTTTTGCTTTTGCTCATCCCAAAATCATTAAAAACTTGGCCCTCATGAGTTTATTGTTTTAGGAACTAAAAAATGTTAATTCAAAGGCAAAGCACATTTGTAATGACTTTAGAGCCCTACTACAATAGGTTATAATTACACATTTTATAAAACTACAGCTGCTATAGAGACAAAAGAGCAACTTGCTTTTGAAATTGTGATTTGTAATTCATATCATCAGTAGAAATTTGCATAGCAACAATGTGGTTTTCAGGCAATCATGATTTGCTATGGTTTTTCTTATATAATTTCTATTTTGGGACAGTTTTGTTTTCATATAAGCATTCAATTTATTTTAAACTTACCAGTGTGATTCTGAATTGACTCCGAGAAGTTTATATTTTGAGCAGTAGATGCCACTGGAAGACAGTTTGTCTTGGCTGAAGAAAGTCTTTCCGATACTGATTTAATTGGCCGACCTTCCTTGATGGGTTGATAGGCAGCTGTGGAAGATTTGCTGGCTGCTAAATTATGCATTATGTTTTCCCAGTCATCATCATCATCAAAGTCATCTATGTCAAAATTATCAATATCATACGAAGGCTGGGTTTCTCTTTCTAAGTCATTTATTGAAGCAGTATGTTTATTTTGATCTTTCACAGCAGTGCTTGTGAGAACATTTCCTGGGAAATAAGAGCTTTCATTTTTTTTTCCTAGTCTTGGTGTTTCAGCCCAGTTGCTACTTACAAAGGACTTCTGTAAAGGGGTATTGAATGAAGGCCTTTCAAAAAGATTCTCCCTGGTGGCTGAGAATCCTGTCTTTCCTAGGGTGGTAGTCAGTAAATAGTCTCCAGGGGAAACAGAATTTGAGGGAAGGTGTGAAAAATTTAACTCCTTCATAGAATTCCCTGCAGAGCAGGAATCACCCTCCACAGGGCCATCAAGTGAATCAGGCCTGCATCTCCACACGGAGCCAAGAAGACTGGCATCACTTTTATTAAAATCTACTTCTGTTAGAAGTTTCCTTCTGAAGAGAGAAAACAGAACAACGTATTAAATATAAGTAGTTTACTCTGGTAGGCCACAAAAGCGAATCTTTAGTTTTCATACCAAATAGAAATTGTAGCAAAATACATTTGTTTTTTTCTAACTTAAAAATATGAATACGAATGGTAAAGGAGTAGTTTGAAAAGTAAATGAATTTAAAAAATAGTTGCATGATGAGCATCTTTATGCCATTTCCAGGCCAGAAAGCCTGAACATTTTGCCTTGTCCATTTTTTTACTTGAGAGTGGTAAAAATATAATCGGATATATTCCAGAAGGAGGAAAATCAAGATACCTTATGTTCCGCTGCTGAAGCAGTTCGTTCCCACAATCCAAAAGTTTCAGTTTATCAGCAGGAATAGTATCAATTAATTTACAGATGTGGTCCATCACGTGAATAAGCTGCTGCTGTAAATTTATCTGTCTAGCTATAAAGTAATTATGTTGTTAATATTTTTCTTTGAAAAAAAAACAAAAAACAAAAAACAAAATGCCTTGGCTAGGCGTGGTGGCTCATGACTGTAATCCCAGCACTTTGGGGAGGCCAAGGCAGGAGGATTGCTTAAGTCCAGGAGTTCAAGACCAGCTTGGGCAACACAGTGAGACCCTGTCACTAAAATGAAAAAAAAAAAAAAAAAAAAAAAAGTCTTAAGATCTGGATTTTTTTTTTTTTTTTTTTTTTTTTAAATAGAGTGGGCCGGGCATGGTGGCTCACGCCTGTAATCCCAGCACTTTGGGAGGCTGAGGCAGGTGTATCACCTGAGGTCAGGAGTTCGAGACCAGCCTGGCCAACGTGGTGAAACCCCGTCTTTACTAATAATAAGAAAATTAGCCGGGCATGGTGGTGCGTGCCTGTAATCCCAGCTACTTGCAAGGCTGAGGCAAGAGAATCGCTTGAACCTGGGAGGTAGAGGTTGCAGTGAGCTGAGATCGTGCCACTGCACTCCAGCCTGGGGGACAAGAGTGAGATTTTGTCTCAAAAAAAAATAAATAAATAAAAGAAAGAAAGAAAGAAAGTGGGTCTGGCTCTGTTGCCCAGGTTAAACTGCAGTGGTGCAATCACTGCTCACTGAACCCTTAAACTCTTGGGCTCAAGAAATCCTCCTGCCTCAGCCTCCCAAGTAGCTGAGACTACAGGCGTATGCCACTGTGCCCAGCAACACAACACATTTTTTTTTTTAATTTTATTTTTAAAATTTATTTATTATTATTATACTTTAAGTTGTAGGGTACATGTGCATAACGTGCAGGTTTGTTACATATGTATACTTGTGCCATGTTGGTGTGCTGCACCCATCAACTCGTCATTTACATCAGGTATAACTCCCAATGCAATCCCTCCCCCCTCCCCCTTCCCCACGATAGGCCCCGGTGTGTGATGTTCCCCTTCCTGAGTCCAGGTGATCTCATTTTTTTTTAATTAATTATTTTTTGTAGAGACAGGGTCTTGCCATGTTGCCCGGGCTGGTCTCAAACTCCTGGGCTCAAGTGATCCTCCCACCTTGGCCTCCTAAAGTGCTGGGATTACAGGTGTGAGCCACTGTGCCCAGTCAAGTCTTAAGATTTTGAAAGCCACATAGGTAAAATGTGAAGCAGTGTAAAAACAAGATCATAAACAACCATATATTGTCCTATTATCTTCCTGTGAATTAACTTGAAATTAGGTTGTCTCTATGCTTTATCATAAGAGCTCATAACTGTTTTCATTTAATTTAATAATATTTAATAAACATTTCTCGGGGTAAGCAAGGTCATTGGCTGGAACAAAGGTTTATCAGTTAGCTATGATTTTTTTTTTAAACTAACTTCATGTGCAAAGCTCACTGTGCCAACACAAAGTGTACTGCTAAGCGTTGGACAGGCAAGAGCCCTACCCATTGTTTTGATCGGCCTGGAATCCAGGCTTCCCTTTAATGGTAACAGTATAGCACCGAGATTTCCTATTAGACCTACCCTTCCCACTCCCTCAGTAGGCATCTGACATAAGGCAGCCCAGTGAAAATTAACTCTGGAAATACTTAGGACTGACTGGGAAAAACTACCTCTCTTTTTCCAAGTTTAATATGATTCTGGTGGCCATTTCTGTCACCTTATAAAGAAAGACAGATTTCAAATAAGATTGATACAAAGGAAAAGTAGAAAGCAGATAGAAAGAAATGGAGGCTTGACCCAGAGAGATGGGACAGAAGAGAGGAGAGAGAAGGCAAGTGAGAGAGAGAGCAACTCCTGATACGATGTTGGAACAACTGAATCCTGCCAGCCCACTCCCATTTTAAAAATTAAGCCATAACTAATAAATAGAATTTCAAAGCAGTTGAGGTTTTATTTTATTTTATTTTTTGAGACAGATTCTCGCTCTGTCTTCCAGGCTGGAGTGCAGTGGTGCAATGTCGGCTCACTGCAACCTCCATCTCCCAGGTTCAAGCGATTCTCCTGCCTCAGCCTCCTGAGTGCCTGGGACTACAAGCACACGCTACCACGCTCGGCTTTTTTGTATTTTTATTAAGCATGGGGTTTTGCCACGTTGGCCAGGCTGGTCTCGAACTCCTGACCTCAAATGATCCACCCAGCTCGCCTCCCAAAGTGCTGGGATTATAGGTGTGAGCCACTGTGCCGGCCCTTTCCTTCACCTAAAATCTCAACTGTGGCTGGGCATGGTGGCTCACGCCTGTAATCCCAGCACTTTGGGAGGCTAAGGCTGGAGGATCACCTGAGGTCAGGAGTTCGACACCAGCCTGGCCAACGTGGCGAAATCCTGTCTCTAATAAAAATACAAAAAAGTTGGGCATGATGGCATACGCCTGTAGTCCCAGCTATTCAGGAGGCTGAGGCAGGAGAATCACTTGAACCTGGGAGGCGGAGGTTGCAGTGAGCAGAGATTGCACCAGTGCACTCCAGCCTGGGTGACAGAGCAAGAAAAAAAAAAAAAATGAAGAAAAGAAAAAAAAAAAATGGCAACAGGAAGCAAGGACAACAGATGCCTCTGCCACCTCTCAGGCCTAAAGTCTGCAGGAGAAAAAAACAGTTTAGGTGGGCTGCAGGGGAAACAGTGTATATTCTCAGAAAATGATTAGAGAAAGAAGGGGAAGAAAATGATCAGAGAAGACGATGAGGCTACCGGGAAGTTGTTGATGGAGCAGTCAGTTAAATGGTTTACAAGCCAGGAAGGACAGGAAGTGAGGACAGAACAGGGAGTGAAGATGGCAGGGTGGGGAAGGGCATCTGCACAAGAATGGCCTGGGAAATTTGGACTTCTGCTGGTGACTGAGAGAAATGTGAGGTGTGAGACGTAAAACTGGAATTGCTGAATTCCTATGTTACTTCTGTTTTCTCTGCAAGAAAAACAAGCATCTGATTGGAAAGAGAATACACAATGGTCTGATGGAACTGAAAGCCAAGACAGGCTCAGAGGGAGATAAAAGAGAGTACCTAGCTATCAGAAACTAGCTCAAGACTCCTTGTCTAGACAGATTATACCTCAGAGTACAAAGGAAACCTGCAAACAGGATCTCAGAGCTCCTGTCACTGACACGTATGTGAGGCATCTAGTGAATAAGATAAATAATGGAAAGTGAGGACAAACATTGGTCTAATTTTCAAAAAATTTGAAAGTGATTGACAAAAACTACAGGCTGGGGATTTGATGTAAATTCAAAGCAAAATTCTAGAGTCTGTTATCAAATAGCTGCTTTGTGAGCTCTAAGGGGGAAGAAACAATTATAGAGTCAGAAAGACAAACCACCCATCTTAACGTATTTCCTTCTTTATAAGGATTACTAGACTGGCAGATAACAATAGCTATCATTTATGAAAGGCCTGCAGTGTACTAGGCACTTTACCTTGAATCCTGACAACTACCCAGCAAGGTAGATATCATTCTCCTCATTTTATAGAAGAAAAAACTGAAGTCCAGAGAAGTTTAACTATTTGCCATAGTCACACAGCCAAGAGTAGGAGACAGGTTTCTATCACAGGTCTGTAGCACTCTAGAGTCAATGTCCCACCCATTCCTCTTGCTGCCTCACACCTCAAACTTTTTGGAGTCACATGGCCAAGTCTTTTGTGTCTCCATGGATAAAGAACAGAAACGTGGGCTGAAGACAGATATGTAACTAGCTGAACAAGAAGTGGTAATGAATGGACTGATGTAAGCCAAGAGGGAAGCCTCTACTGACATGCTGGAGAACTCTGTCCTTGCCCCTGTTCTGGCTAACCATTTTATTAGTGAAACTTAATGATACAGAGACAGTATAATGCAGTTGTTATTAACGAAAACTCAAAGCCTCAAGACTGCTGTGTTCAGATCCTAGCTCTGCGGCTAATTCTATGACGGTGTGTAATTATTTAATGCTCCTGTACCTTAGTTTCATTATCTGTTAAATGGGGATAACAGAAACTACCTTAAAGTGGGCCGGGTGCCATGGCCCAGCACTTTGGGAGGCCAAGGTAGGCGGATTACGAGGTCAGGAGATCGAGACCATCCTGGCTAACATGGTGAAACCCTGTCTCTATTAAAAATACAAAAAATTAGCCAGGTGTGATGGCACACATCTGCAATCCCAGCTAATCGGGAGGCTGAGGCAGGAGAATTGCTTGATCCCGGAAGGCGGAGGTTGCAGTGAGCCAAGATCCTGCCACTGCACTCCAGCCTGGGTGATAGAGCGAGACTCTGTCTCAGGAAAAAAAAAAAAAAAGAAAAGAAATTACCTTAAAGTTTGACGTAGTTTATTGTGATGAGTGAATTAGTTAATATTGTAAGGCACTTTATAAGAGCGCCTAGCACATCAGTTATTTCATGAACATCTCTAAAATAAATTGAGTCCAAAATAAACAACAAAATAACTGGAGGAAACAAAAACAACAGAGAACACTACACACATGACCTGCACATGCATGCAGACATCGCTAAAAAAGTCCAGCAGCCCTCAGACTCGAACGCATGACAGAAATATTCAGAGAACAAAAAAGAGCTCTCGGAAATTGCCTTGATAGAACTTAAAAAATTCCATAGAAGAGTTAACGATAAAATCGAGGAAATATCCTAAAAGGCAGAAAATCAAGAGATGAAAAATAGAAAAGATAATTAGTGGAAGTCTAACATGCAAATCACAGAAGTTCCAGGAAGAGTGAAAAAGAGAAAAAGAAAGTAAAAAGAAATAATGCCAGAAAAATGTCTACAAGAGGATGTAAATTTTCAGACTGAAGGTGCCTCTGAGAAGCAGACACCAAGGGTGGGAAGGGGGAGGGTCATCTGTCAAAGACTTGCACTGCTATCCGATTATTTACACTAGATATTTAATAAAAAACAAAAAATGAATTAGAAACAAAACAAACAAGCAAACAAGTATTTAGCTTTAAATGAACATCAAGACCCAGACCCAGACTCAGACTCAGAGTATATACAAGGGAGAACCAGAGGATAAAAGGTCAAGAAAGCAATTTCTAGCAAGGAGAGTTAAAAGACCTAACAATATTTAGTCAAGGTGGGGAAAAACTCTATTATGAGATTACGCTCTGTGGTCCATGTTTCTAAAACACATGATTTTGTGGAAGTTCTCATTTGTGAAAGATTAAATAAATAAATAAATAAATAAATATATAAAAACCTCCTAGAATTTAAAGTTGAGTATGAGAGATGATTTCTAACAAGTAGCGTTTTCAAAATATGGAAAGAACGCCCTTGTGAGAGCATGAGTTCATGAGTTCTTCAGGTAAATGCTGGCTAACCAGTGAACAGGGTTATAACATTAGAAGAGACTACAAATCTGCCATTTTATAACATACAGCCACAAGTTGAAAACACAATCTTTGTGTTACGTTGTTTTCAAAAGTAGTAGTTGAAATACATGATATGTCTAAAATACTGTTTGTACCGTCACAGTCTGTGCTGGTTTCTGGATTCGGCTCCTGTGTACTCATTTTCTCAGGTTTTGACAAAAGATCTTTTGATGTGCTAAGAACATCTTCTTTTCTGTCAGAGGTGTCAAGGTCCTTTAACATACTGCAAATAAAAAAATGTTAAGCCAATCATACTACAGGCTAGACCCAATAAATGTATAATTTCAAAACCCTTAATATTTTTCTACAACTGATCAGACAATATATAACAGAAAAGAGAAGTAGTTTTTTTAATTTCCTCAATTATAAAACTTCTTTAGCTGGTCCTCAAAGTTGTCCCTCCTCTGGTCCCAAGAGCCCTTTTCAACTTTATCTCCAATTATGTCCTTTCAGTAACCCAAGGCTTCAATCATACTGTACCACTTACATTCTTCATATAAGCCCTGCATTGCCTATTTTGGGGATTTTGCTACTGATCCCCTCAATTTGGAAAACCTGCCATTCCAATCTCTTTTTACCCAAATTACACCTGTTCTTCTAGCCCCAGCCCAAGCGTTACTTCTCCAGCAAATGATCATTAATGTCTCTTTTTTCTGAGATTTCAAAGCACTTTTTCTGGACTTCTCTTATTATGCAAATATATGTATATGTGTTTGTGTGTGTCTGTATATACAATTACCTCACCACACAGATTATACAAAAACATATTAACATACAAACCTGGTCAGTCTGATTAGACAGAAAAAATACTTTACAAATAACAAAATAAATTAGTAGTGAATGAGTGTTAAAGAGAGGATACAGCAGGCAGAGTGCTGGAGAGCAGCAGCGGCGACCGGAGCAGTAGGAGCAGCAATTTATCCGTGTGCAGCCCCAAACTGGAAAGAAGATGCTAATTAAAGTGAAGGAACCAAAGCAGGGAGTGTGTTCAGTCAGCATCTGCCTTTCTGAGCCTGGCATCCTGGACCAGCCTCACTTCCTTGACTGAGGCAGACGCTGACCGGAAAGGAGACTGAGATTGACATTGAACCTACAGACAAGGTGTAGCGGATCAAGGAGCGTGTGGAGGAGAAAGAGGGAATCCCCCCACAACAGCAGAGGCTCATCTACAGTGGCAAACAGATGAATGATGAGAAGACAGCAGCTGATTACAAGATTTTAGGTGGTTCAGTTCTTCACCTGGTGTTGGCTCTGAGAGGAGGAGGTGGTCTTAGGCAGTGATGGACCCTCCATTTTACCTCCGTACCGTGTCGCTCATAATGAGGCATCATATATCCTCTCACTCTCTGGGACACCAGAGCCACTGCCCCCTCCCCTGGATGCCCAGTATTGTACATCTACTGGTGGGAGACTGTGAGGACCCCAGGATTCAGTATTCCTGGCCCAGAGGGCCCTTGCTGGCTATTGGGTGTTAGTTTGCAGTCCTGTGTGCTTCCTTCTTTTATGGCTGTGTCCCTGGTTGTCAATAAAATATTTCCTGGCAAAAAAAAAAAAAAAAAAAAAAGAGAGGATACAGTGGAAATCCAAAGAAAGGTAACATTTTTTGGAACTTGAGAAGGCTTTCCCAAGGAGATAAGATTTAAGCAAACTTTGAATGACAAGTATGGGGAAAGTGCCAGACTATGAAAGAAAGATTTTAAAAAGGACAATTCTATTTGCTTGACATCTGGGAATCAACCATATTTTCCTAAAGCAGAATTTTGGAATGCAACTTTCTAACTAAATCAAAACAGTGTAACTTTTTTATATTGGTTTTTAAACAATAACATTATAATTAAAGAAAATGATAATGCTTTCTAGATTGTTGGTTTGACTCATTAAGACCATTGGATTACTGCAAGGGCATAAGTGGAAATAAAGCTGAAAAAGGTAAATTGTGGCCAGAAGATGCAGAATCTTGAGGGCCAGCTACAGAGGTTTTAGAAAAGAGGAGATTGAAAAACAGGTCTCTCTTCTCTGTTATATACTGTCTGACCACTTGACTTCTGAAATTCAGAGGATACAACTAGTATTTTTTAAAACTGAAATAAAATGTAGCACAGAATTTAAGCTGTGCACTGCACAAAAAATATTGTGAAAATTCTATTTCAGTTTTTATAATATATACACATATGTATACTAAGTTACAATGGGAAATGTACAAAAAGAGTCTACCTTGGAAATACTTTGCAAAATAAGCTTTTTTAACTGTTAAGACTCTAGGTAAATTTATTTATGGTATGACAATTTGATAAATTATGTAGCCACTAAAAGGAATTAAATATTAGCAATTGGAAAATAATTTAGAAATAATGCTAAGAGAAATAAAGCAGAATATAAAATTATAATTACATGTTGATAACAATGCAGAAATCAAACACACATGTACAAAACGATCAAAACTGGCTGGGCGTGGTGGCTCACGCCTGTAATCCCAGCACTTTGGGAGGCCGAGGTGGGCGGATCATGAGGTTAGGAGATCGAGACCATCCTAGCTAACACGGTGAAACCCCGTCTCTACTGAAAATACATAAAAATTGGCTGGGCGTGGTGGCGGGCGCCTGTAGTCCCAGCTACTCGGGAGGCTGAGGCAGGAGAATGGCATGAACCCGGGAGGCGAGCTTGCAGTGAGTGGAGATCATGCCACTGCACTCCAGCCTGGGTGACAGAGCGAGACTCCGTCTCAAAAAAAAGAAAAAAAAAAGAAAAAAAGAAAAGGATCAAAACTGAAGATGGATAAAGAAAATAGTCAGAATTGTGGGACTACTAGTATTCCTTCTGTCTCTCTCTTCTTAATTTTTTAGAGATGAGGGTCTTGCTATGTTGCCCAGGCTGGGGTGCAATGGTTATTCATAGGCGTAATCACAGCATGCTGTAGCCTTGAACTCCTCGGCTTAAGGGATCCTCCTGCCTCAGCCTCCTGAGTAGCTGGGACTACAGGCCACTACCACACCACCACACCCAGCAGTGCTCCTTCTTTCTTATTTAGAATACTTGTTAAAATGATTATATTATTTGTGTAATACATATTTTTAATAAGTAAAGAAAAAAGCCAGGCATTCAACAAGGAATCAGTATGACACCGGGAAAGCACTACACTGCATCTGAGTTCATCTCTCATTCATTTTATCATCCTGGGCAATTCCTTGCTCCTCCCTGGGCTTCAGCTGTTCCACCTAGTAAATGAGAATGCTGGTTTAGAATTGAGACCCCATACAAACTTTTGCTCAGTTTAGTATATATTATACTCTACCACTCAACTGGTCTGAGAGTGAGACTGGGATGAGGATGAAGGTAACATTGACACTTAGCAATTTAAGCTATTGATGAGTCATATGGAGTATCTATTTTTCTTATAATACTACCAATTAACAATCATCATGTCACCAATTTGCTAAAATTGAGTGAATAACAAATACAATGGCCAATTCTATCCTGTAGGATTTTTTAAAAAGTACTAATGTCCCAGTTCACTTCCCATATAATGGGTTAGCTTTGTGTCATTTCAGGTCAGGTTTGGAAATATAATATTTTCAGAAATATATTCCTTATGTCAAAATCAACTATATAAGGCCAGGCAAGGTGGCTTATGTCTATAATCCTAGCACTTTGGGAGGTCAATGCGGGAGGATTGCTTGAGCTCAGGGGTTCAAGACCAGCCTAGGCAACATGGCAAAACCTCGTCTTTACTGAAAATACGAAAAATCAGCCAGGCATGGTGGCGTGTGTCTGTAGCTCCAGCTACTTGGGAGGCTGAGGCACAAGAATCACTCGAACCCAGGAGGTTGAGGCTGCAGTGAGACGAGATCACACCACTTCACTCCAGCCTGGGCGACAGAGCGAGATTGTCTCAAAAAAAAAAAAAAAAATCAACTACATAAAATTGTTTGGAAGGTTCATGTAATTAATCATAATGGGACTTCATCTTTAGAATGCAACCAATTAAATGTATAAATAGGGTTTTTTATTGAGACTTTCACTTGAATGTAAAATAATTACACAAAACACAAAATACTTTTATATAGAAATGATATTATATAACTAAATTAAACTATTTAAAGTATCTCAGAAACAAATAATAATGCTAATTATTTAGCTAGTTTACCTAAGGCATTTTGAAGAGGAATAAGAAGCAGAAATTTCTTCTGGAGAAGGTGGAACAAAATCTATATCATAATCATCATCATCAAATTCAATACAGGGAACTTTCTCAGTTGAATGTAATTCAGCTTCTTCCAAATTCTTCTTCTTTTCGCTATTATCTACAGTAAAACAGTTGATAAACGTAGATTTGTTAACCACTAATGAGACAGAAAGAACAGGGCATGAATGCGTAAGAATGAGTGCTTCCAGCAAAAGTGAACAGGCAACCTACAGAATGGGAGAAAATTTTTGCAATCTACTCATCTGACAAAGGGCTAATATTCAGAACCTACAAATAACTCAACCAAATTTACAAGAAAAAAACAAACAACCCCATCAAAAAGTGGGCAAAGGATATGAACAGACACTTCTCAAAAGAAGACATTCATCCAGCCAACAGACACATGAAAAAATGCTCATCATCACTCGCCATCAGAGAAATGCAAATCAAAACCACAAAGAGGTACCATCTCACACCCAGTTAGAATGGCGATCATTAAAAAATCAGGAAACAACAGGTGCTGGAGAGGATGTGGAGAAATAGGAACACTTTTACACTGTTAGTGGGACTGTAAACTAGTTCAACCATTGTGGAAAACAGTGTGGTGGTTCCTCAAGGATCTAGAACTAGAAATACCATTTGACCCAACCATCCCATTACTGGGGATATACCCAAAGGATTATAAGTCATGCTGCTATAAAGACACATGCACACGTATGTTTATTGCGGCACTATTCACAATAGCAAAGACTTGGAATCAACCCAAATGTCCATCAGTGACAGACTGGATTAAGAAAATGTGGCACATACACACCATGGAATACTATGCAGCCATAAAAAAGGATGAGTTCGTGTCCTTTGTAGGGACATGGATGCAGCTGGAAACCATCATTCTCAGCAAATTGTCGCAAGAACAGAAAACCAAACACCGCATGTTCTCACTCATAGGTGGGAACTGAACAATGAGATCACTTGGACACCGGAAGGGGAGCATCACACACCGGGTCCTATTGTGGGGAGGGGGTAGGAGGGAGGGATAGCACTAGGAGATATACCTAATGTAAATGACGAGTTAAGGGGTGCAGCACACCAACATGGCACATGTATACATATGTAATAAACCTGCACTTTGTGCACATGTACCCTAGAACTTAAAGTATAATAATAAAAAAAAAAAGAATGAGTGCTTCTGGCAAGTCACAAACAATCACACCACTTTGTATGGATCCTCTCCCTTCACACACTAATGCTGGCTTATTTATTCATAAATGATTATTATTGAGTCAACTGGATTAAGTCTAGTGAATGCTCGACTGAGGCCAAAGACTTGCTTAGGGATTTTCATGTCTGTCTCTGGTTAATTACGAGACACATATTTGGTATCAACGTTTCTAGTTTTCAGCTTTTCACTCATATTTAAATAAGGGTAAAGTGTAACAGATAAGTCTGATAATAAGATAAACATGGCTGCTTGTACAAACCACCTTTACCACAAAGTTTCCTAGTTATTTAAGTCTCTCTTTTGGACTATGGGGGAAAACACAACCCAAATTGTTGCTCTCTATCTTTTAACAAATTTTCCCTTCAGAAACAGAAGCATCATTGATGAGACTATAGTTTTGCTTATTATCAATCACTTTTCAGTGCTCTCTCACCCTAGAGTAACCTTAATGGGATTCAGGTGTTTAACAATTTTACTCTCATATTTGCAACTGCTTCATAAGGTGGTTACTTCCACATGTAGGTAATCTCAATTACTCAATTTTGGACACTTAATAATTACAAGATCTAGCCAGGAAAAACTTTGAATGTAATTTATAATACTTTAATAGTACAACTAGTATACATTATTCATCAATATTAGGTGGCAACAAGCCATAAAGGAATTACAGTAGAAAGGCTTAGTTTCATTTTCCAATTTACCACTGACCACTATTTAACCTCTATGGATCTTACAACAGCACCCCCCTTTTCCTCGGGAAATATGTGACAAGACCCCGGTGGATGCCTGAAATCTCGGACAGTATCAAACCCTATAAGTACTGTGTGTTTTCCTATACATACATACCTATGATAGAGTTTAATTTATGAATTAAGCACAGCAAAAAGATGAACAATGAAATAGCACAATTATAACAATATTCTGCAATAAAAATTACGTGACTATGGTCTCTCGCTCAAAATATCTTACTGTACTGTACTCACCCTTCCTCTTGTAAAGATGTAAGATGATAAAAAATGCCTACATGATGAGATGAAGAGAGGTGAATAATGTAGGCATTGTGATGTAAATGGAAAATCCCAGAAATAAATTAATTCATAAAGTTTCAGTTTCAAGCTGTTTTGAGTAGTGTGATAAAATCTTGCCCCGACCTGATCTGTCCACCTGAGTTGCTGTTAATCACTTAGTAGTGGTCTCAGTTATCAGATTGACTGTCGTGGTATGGCAGGGCTTGTGTTTTCTTAATAATGGTTCCAAAGCGCAAGAGAAGATATGCAGTATTTTCAGACCACGGCTGGCTGCGGGTAACTGAAACCTCAGAATGCAAAGCTGTGGACAAGGGGAAACTACTGCATTTTCTTCATGTATAAAATCACAGAGCTATCCTGGAAATTATATTAGCAGAGTAAAACCTTCCATTTCATCAGTATGTCCTGCCTTAGATATGTGGCCAACAGATTATTCAAAAAGCACCACTAAAGACCCTAACAACCTTAAGGACAAAAACTCTGTATATTCATGACTATTCCTAATGGCTAGCTTTGAATAAGAAAGTACAATGAACATACTAAAATGAAGATAAAATAATTGTTACCTCTTTCATCTTCCAAATGAGTTTTCAAAGAGTCACTTTCCTGAGCATCTTCATTTATATGCACTTCACCAATGGGGCCATCATCAATGCAAATCACATCGCTGCTTAACCATTCTGAGTCATCCTTCTGTTCCTTAGTCAAATCTATTTGCTCGCTTTCAGAGAAGGATGGAGGCAAATCAGCCTTTACTGTGTTTGTTGTATAAAGCTGTGCTTTAAAAAAGTTTCTCTTAGCCTTTTTTGATTTCTGAGCAGTGCTTACTCTTACAAAGTGACTTTGGGGTGGTGTAACAAATGCTTTTGAAGTCCCAGAAGTATCAAAGTCATCCATATCATCCCAATCATTGATGGTTCTGAAAGAATCTGGTGAAGAACTAAATTCTAATTTATTGAGAGCAGTATTCCGGGATTTCTTTACAGTTGGTGTGTTTTGGGTAGTGCATAAAACTTCCTTCGGAGTCTGCAAGAAATCTGGCAATAATGGTTTTGAGCCAACTCTCTGTGTTTGCTGTCCTGCTGGAGCATTTTTAAAGAAGTCCTTGACCCTCTGCTGATTTGTGGTGTCAGGTGGAGGTTCACTGAAGGAAAAGTCTTCGGTAACATTAACATCTTTATTTCTTAATACAGGTGTTTTTGCTACTGACACATTAGTTACAGACACATTGTTATCTGAAGATGTTTTCTTTTTAAAAGTGAAACCTCTGAAAAATAATGGAAAAACTGGATTAGATAGATCCATATTAACAACCCCCCCAACTCTACAAAACTGTAATTTTTAAAACTAATTCACACAGGTTACATTAATTGTATCCCAACTCCAACTGAGCAAAGAATCCATCTCTCTCTGATTTTAAATTTATCAGGTAACTTAAATTCTATTTGTTCTCTGGTCCTTCCCATTCAGAGGCTAATTATATTTGGCTTTGAGAGTCCATTCCCACTACTTTATTTCTCAGGCTAGTAGTCCTTAGTCAATAGCATCTACAGAGCGGGCTGACAGCATAAATGAAAAAGGGAAGAGGTCGGGCGCAGTGGCTCATGCCTATAATCTGAGCACTTTGGGAGGCTGAGGCAGGTGGATTGCTTGAGGTCAGGAGTTCGAGACCAGCCTGGCCAACATGGTGAAACCCCATCTCTAATAAAAATACAAAAAATTAGCCGGGCATAGCGATGTATGCCTAAAGCCCTAGCTACTCAGGAGGCTGAGGCAGGAGAATCGCTTGAACCCAGGAGGTGGAGGTTGCAGTGAGCCAAGACTGTGCCACTGCATTCCGGCCTGGGTGACAGAGCAAGACTGTATCCAAAAAAAAAAAAAAAAAAAAAAGAGAGAGAGAAAGAAAAAGAAAAAGGGAGGAGATTCAAATGTGGCTACTTTTTGCTACTCTGATAAGAATTTTAAGGGGAAAGAGAGTTAAAAACTGCTAACTCTGTTAAAATCTGCAGGATAAGTAAAAGAGGCGGGAATCATGGCTGTCTGCTGGATTTAATGATCTGAAAAGTCAGTGGTGACTTCAAAGCCAGGCACCCCAGACAGAGTCTACAACCTAGTAAAAGCATCACTTATAATATAAATTATTATCAGATATCATTAGGAGTCTGGAGGATAGCTCAGAGGAGAGGCAGAACTGGAGAGCTGTAGTTTCCTTATAAACTGTTGTTCGAAAGGATGTAAAATTATATTAAAATACTTGGCCAGGCGTGGTGGCTCATGCCTGTAATACCAGCACTTTAGGAGGCCAAGGAGGGCAGATCACTTGCAGTCAGGAGTTCGAGACCAGCCTGCCCAACATGGAGAAACCCCATTTCTACTAAAAATATGAAATTAGCCGGGCATGGTGGCGCATGCCTGTAATCCCAGTTACTGGGGAGGCTGAAGCAGAAGAATCGCTTGAACCTGGAAGGCAGAGGTTGTGGTGAGCCAAGATTGCGCCATTGCACTCCAGCCTGGGCAACAAGAGTGAAACTCCGTCTCAAAAAAGTAAAAAAAAAGGCCAAGCATGGTGGCTCATGCATGTAATCCCAGCACTTTGGGAGGCCGAGGTGGGCAGATCATGAGGTCAGGAGATCGAGATCATCCTGGCTAACACAGTGAAACCGTCTCTACTAAAAAGTACAAAAAAAATTAGCTGGGTGTGGTGGCGGGCACCTGTAGTCCCAGCTACTTGGGAGGCTGAGGCAGGAGAATGGCATGCACCCGGGAGGCGGAGCTTGCAGTGAGTTGAGATCGCGCCACTGCACTCCAGCCTGGGCACACAGCAAGACTCTGCCTCAAAAAACAAAACAAAACAAAAACAAAAACAAAAAAACAACAAAAAAACCCACAAAACTTAAAAAACACTTATCTGCCCAAATTTACAAGATTATTCATTTACTCAACAAATCTTTATTGAGCAAATATTATGTGCCAGGAAGCATGCAAAGGTGAGACACAATCTCACCTGGTGCTACTAAAACATACTCTACCATTAATTGACAAAGTGGGAAGATCAATGAATCTCTCAGCTTCATTTCTTCATCTGTACAATGACAGAGTTTAAAGAGAAGATATCTCATGTGTACAATGTGGTAAGTTAGTGCCTATGTGACAGCAAACCAATAAAAACACTTACGAAAATTTTGGTTTTGAAAGACTTAATTTATTATTAAGTGTTCTGGCTGAATGACGTTCTAGTTGCTCCTGTAGATTATTCTGAGGAACAGCAGCCATAATCCTAAAAAGTGAGGGGAAAAAAATTCAGTGAAGTTAGGTATTTTGCATTAATCACAATGTTTATTGAAGGGAGGAAGGATTTGATTCAAACAGGCATTGTTCCAAGTGTGCCCAGAGTAATAGGACTTTGTTGTTTTTTTTGGGTCAATAGACTGTTTTGACATTTACAACTAGTGACACTTGAAATATATAATCTTCAACTAACTGAAGGCTCACTTGAATAACGCAATAACCAGGTTCCCCCTCTCTTCCTCCACAATACTAAAATAAGTACAAAAGACATTAGGGAGGGGATTATTAGGAAAGGGCTTTTAGAAAAATGAGACCTGGCCTAGAAGGATAAACGGAAGCTGGAAGGGAGCGAGATGGGAGGAAATGATCAAAGCACACAGAAAGCCCAAAGAACAAATGAATAACTGAATTCTGTGCAAGGGCAAAATTGGGGAAAGGAGGAACGCCACCACCAATGAGAGCAAAGGTTTACCAGCAAGATACTATGCTTCATAATCACCTAATTGCAACCTGAAAGAATACGTTTACCAAGCACATTTATATCCCTGTGTAACAAGCTGTGGTAATGCTGAGCTATAGCCCTCCTCGGCTTAACCACCTTAAAATTACTGGGGCTAAAGGAAGATCCTAGCTGTAATCCATGCATTAAAAAATCCTCACTTTAGCTGATAGTTATAACCCCATAAACCCTTTTCCCTACCTTTACCAGACATCTACTTTTATCATTTTATAGCATATATCTTAGGAGGCAGGGTTAACGCTAGATGATATTTCTAGAAATATGAAGTTTCACATAAGCCATGTTCCACTCATTAACCTATATCTATCAACCATCTTGACTTTAGATAACAGTGAAAAGCAGAATTTAGAAGAAACTAAGTTACACTCAATTGAGAAATCTTCATGTTTATAAGCATGATCATAATACAGCTTTTGTCCCACCTTCTCCAGAAGGAATTATTTCTGCTGCTTTTTCCTCTTTAACCTGCTTTAGGTAATATAGCTAGTTATTTAATAAACATTGAATAATTCACATTGGCATGTGAATTATATCTTGTTACCCCAAAAAAAGTAGATGGAAGGAATAAATCCCTACATACCTATCACCCAGATTCAACACTTGTCAACTCATCCAATATTGTTACAGCTATACATACACCCTGAGTTCCTTACTCCACCATTTTGGAAGGCCACCTCCCAAAATAGTGACATTTAGATTCTGTTATTACTTCTTTCATTCATTAGCAGGAATACTTTTTGTTTGTTTGTTTTCTTTCTGAGACAGGGTATTGATCTGTTGCCCAGGATAGAGCACACTGGCTCAATCACAGCTCACCGCAGCCTCGACCTCCTGGGCTCAAGTGATCCTCCCACCTCAGCTTCCTGAGTATCTGGGACTACAGGTGTACACTACCACAACCCAGTTAATTTTTAAATTTTTAGTAAAGACAGGGTCTCACCATGTCACCCAGGCCGGTCTTGAACTCCTGCGCTCAAGTCATTATCCCACCTCAGCCTGCCAAAGTGCTGGGATTACAGGTATGAGCCATGCCTAGCCAGCTATAAGACTTTTATCATAAGTTTCAAAATAATGATGCAGTACACTAAAAGCCCATACCTCACTACTATACAGTATATGCACGTGGCTGGCAGCAGCGGCTCATGCCTGTAGTCCCAGCACTTTGGGAGGCTGAGGTGGACGGATTGCTTGAGCCCAGGAGTTTGAGACCAGGCTGGGCAACATGGCAAAACCCTGTCTCTACAAAAACTACAAAAAAATTAGCCTGGCATAATGGTGCAGGCCTGTGGTCCCCGCTACTCAGCAGGTTGAGGTGGGAGGGTTGCTTGAGTTGCAGTGAGCCGAGATTGTGCCACCGCACTCC
Organism: Theropithecus gelada; assembly: GCF_003255815.1. Classification (NCBI taxonomy): domain Eukaryota; kingdom Metazoa; phylum Chordata; class Mammalia; order Primates; family Cercopithecidae; genus Theropithecus; species Theropithecus gelada. The sequence goes on from NC_037675.1 coordinate 4,410,237, forward strand.
AGCCTGTGCAACAGAGCAAGACTCTGTTTCAAAAAAAAAAACAACAAAAAAGAAGTCTACACCTGTATCCCTTAAATATATTAATAATAATAAATAAGAAATGATATTCATTCTTTCACCACCTTCAAATAGTGAATTTTTTTTTCAGTATCATTATGAACTCACGGATTAAACATATTAGGTGTGTTTCAATCCAATACAGTGATCATCCTTATTGATTCTCAAATTGATTCATGTTTTGCCAGTGGGAGTTTTCAGGTGGGCGCTTCAGTCCTTATGACTTAACCTTATGAGTCATTGAGAGCTTCCTTCCTATATGGCATGAAAAGATGTTCCAGGCTTACCTTGTGCATTTTTTTGCACCAGATTTGGAATCAGCCATTTCTTCAAGCATCCCTAATTCTTGTTTTCTTTTTCTTTTTTTGAGACAGGATCTCACTTTGTTGCCCAGGCTGGAGTATAGTGGTGGCTCACTGTAGCCTCTGCCTCCCCAGCTCAAGTGTTCCTCCCACACAGCTGAACCACAGGTGCACACCACTATGCCCCGCTAATTTTTTTGTATTTTTGGTAGAGATGGGGTTTCACCATGTTGCCCAGGCTAGCCTCGAACTCCTGTGCTCAAGGGATCCTCCTGCCTTGGCCTCCCAAAGTGCTGGGATTGCAGGTGTGAGCCACCGCACCCGGCTTCCCTGATTCTTTTTAATGGAAAATATTTTAAGACCTTGATCTCTGCAGTTCCTAGGGCACCTCACCATTTGGAATCCAGTTTAAAAGTATTGATCTTGGCTGGGCACAGTGGCTTATTCCTGTAATCCCAGCACTTTGGGAGGACGAGGTGGGTGGATCACGAGGTCAGGAGATTGAGACCATCCTGGCCAATATGGTGAAACTCCATCTCTACTAAAAATACCAAAATTAGTTGGGCATAGCGGCATGTGCCTGTAATCCCAGTTACTTGGGAAGCTGAGGCAGAAGAACTGCTTGAACCAGAGAGGCAGAGGATGCAGTGAACCAAGATTGCGCCACTGCAATCCAGCCTGGCAACAGAGCTAGACTCCATCTCAATAAATAAATAAATAAATAAATAATAAAATTATTGATCTTTTGTTAAGGTGTCCTCTCTCCAAGGTGCTGTACAATGTGGAAGTCTTTCCCACATTAATAAATGATGTGAAGTGATAAAGAGTGAAGTCAGACTATTGCCTTCTCAGAATTTCAACATCAACAAAGTAGACTACTGACAAGGAGGCGGAGGTACACAGATCTTCAGTCTTATGACACTAAGCAGAACAAAGTGGTCCATGGCATCATTACTTACCCTTTTCTCACATTCCTTCCATAACTTAATTTATTTTTGGATCAAAACTAGTCATGGTATTCTAATAACAGAGATTTCCTACATTACTGCACAGCATGGTTTTATGTTTATTTAGCCATCCCAGGAGAACAATTGTTTGATTAACTATTTTACAACTGTAGTGATTACACTATGGATTCACAGCTAGCATGCAGTCAACCTTAACTCTGAGAGGACCTCTTCCTACTTTTGATATGCACAGCTCTTTGGTTATTCCTCTCCAGGTAGCACCCTCCAGCAGAATCACATTCTGAAGTATGGTAATGAGTACATAATTTTCTTACTCAAAATCCTCAGTGGGAATGCTTTTAAGAAGTTGGTGAGTACTAAGAACTATAAGAGTGTCTCTTCTGTACATAGTCCATTAAAATATCAATACAATTGTTTGACACAAAAAGAAAATTGTTCACCAACATGCCTGTAGTCTCTGCTACTCAGGAGACTGCGGCAGGAGGACTGTATGAGCCCAGGAGTTCAGGGCTGTAGTGCACTATGATCGCACCTGTAAACAGCCACTGCACTATAGTCTGGGCAACACTGTGAGACCCCATCTCTTTAAAAAAAGTGTTCATTCACAATAACAAAGATCAGTGATAAAGGAGAAAAAATAACTGAAAACAAATAAATTTAGGCTAATGAAGTTTCACAATATTAAAAAAAGGAACAATTTCTGGGTACAATGAGCACTCAGAAACCAAAAAAATAAACCTATGAATTAGAGTGACCACAAAAATCACAAGTTCAATCTGGAAAACGATTAAAATTTTCTCCTACATATATGAAAGAAGCTATCATGCCATTACAAAAGCATATAAATAAGCAGGCCAGGAGCGGTGGCTCACGCCTATAATCCCAGCACTTTGGGAGGCTAAGGCGGGAGAATGGCTTGAGCCCAGGAGTTTGAGAAAAGCCTGGGCAACATAGGGAGATCCTGTCTTTAGCCAGGCACGGTGGCACACACCTACAGTCCCAGCTACTCAGGGAGGCTGAGGCGGGAGGATCCCTTGAGCCCAGGAGTTTGAGGCTGCAGTGAGTAATTCTGTGTCACTGCTCCAGCCTGGGTGACAGTGAGACCCTGTGTTTAAAAAAAGTCACAGGAAATGTAAGCTTCAAGCATTACCTTTAAAACTGGCTATTAAGAATTTTTCGGCTGGGCACGGTGGCTCAAGCCTGTAATCCCTCGCCGAGATGGGCGGATCACAAGGTCAGGAGATCAAGACCATCCTGGCTAACACGGTGAAACTCCGTCTCTACTAAAAAATATAAAAAACTAGCCGGGCGAGGTGGCGGGCGCCTGTAGTCCCAGCTACTCGGGAGGCTGAGGCAGGAGAATGGCATAAACCCAGGAGGCGGAGCTTGCAGTGAGCTGAGATCCGGCCACTGCACTCCAGCCTGGGCGCCAGAGCGAGACTCTGTCTCAAAAAAAAAAAAAAAAAAAAAAAAAAAAAGAATTTTTCAAGTAGGCTGGGCACAGTGGCTCACACTTGGTATACTAGCACTTCAGGAAGCCAAAGCAGGAGGATCACTTGAGCCCAAGAGTTGGAGGAGCAGCCTGGGCAACAAAGTAAGACCTGTCTCTACAAAAAATACAAAAATTAGCTGGGTGAGGTGGCACGTGCCTGTAGTCCCAGTTACTCAGGAGGCTGAGGTGGGAAGGATCATTTGAGCCCGGGAGGTCGAGGTTTCAGTGAGCCATGATCACCCCACTGCACTCCAGCCTGGGCAACAGAGACCCTGTCCCAAAAATAAAAAAAGAATAAAAGTAAACACAATAAACCTTTAAAGAGAGAGAGAGAGAGAGAGAGAGAGAGAGAGAGAGAGACATGGGATGGAGAAAAACATAGTGAAAAAAAAGAGTGCCTTTTCTTTGAAATAAGTGACACTAAAGTTACTGGTTAGGGATCTATCAAAATTAAGACTAGGTCAAACCTGACTTTTTATTCATTTTGTTGTCAGAGATGGCTATTTCAGTCTATCAAGGGATAGACTGCCAAAAAGACTACTCTAAGACATTCAGTGCCAAGTAACATTTAGATGTTTCTGTTTCCAGTCTTCTGCTAAAAGTGGAGATTTTAGGGGGTGGTTCCTGAAAAACAGAGCGTCGCTCTGTAAGCCTCACTCAGTGACTGTTCAAAGGGGAGGAGTTACTTTCCCTGGGGCAAAGGTGGTGAGTCTAACTAAGAAAAATAAAAAAATCTAATTTTTGTATTTTTTGAAGTTGAGGTATTTATGAACCTCAACTTCATCTTAACTGGGGAACTAGGGCAAGCAACTTTCTGTTCTCTGATAAAATTAAACATCAAACACAATTTCTAAACAAAGATTTTTGACAGAATTTTATGTCATATGTTCTCTTCGTTCATTGTTTCTCAAACTTCTTGATTCATATATATAGAATCATACAGTATGTATTATCAATGCATTTTTGAAAAGGCATCTAATAAAACTCAAACCATGTCTAACAAACACATTAAAACACAAAATTACAAGTATTTAAAATCTGGAACCAACAAATACCATATATTTTACACTAGGGGTGAATCCATTAAAAACAACAGCAAAAACAATGTTGTTCTCTCATTTTCACTCCTATATTGGATGCTCTTGCCAATGCAAAAATATTTGAAAAAGAAAATACTAGAAGAGATGAGATTATCATTACATGTAGACAACCTGATTATATACCAAAACAATCCAAAGAAAATCAGTCATAACAATAGATAATTAGAACTTCAGAAAAGTGGTTAAAGATAAATATAGCTATAAATGTAGGATAAATGTAGGGTAAAACTTCAGACCCTTCATAGTTTTTGACTTAATAGATGCAGAGAGAGAGAGAGAGAGAAAATAGATGGAAAATATGAGAAGTTAAGAGACATCGAAGACAGAGTAAGAAAGTCTAACATAAATCTAGCCAGGGTTCCAGAAAGAAGAGAAAATAGGGAAGAATTAATATTTGAAAAGATAACAGCTGGGACTTTCCCAGGACTAATTAAAGACACTAACCTTCAGATTTGAGAAAGCCAAAAAATTCCAAGCAGAGATAAAAAGAAATCCACATCAAAATATATCACTGTGTACCATATGGACAAAAAATTGATTTCTCTTTAGCAAAAATGAAAATCTAAAGACGGTGGAATGATAACTTCAATGTGCTGATAGAAAATAACCCAGAATTATTTTCCCAGAAAAAATATCCTTTACAAATCAAGGGCAGTGAATTGTACACTAGGTTTTTAAAGGTGAATTTCATGGTATATGAATTATATCTCAATAAAGTTGTTATTTTTAAAAAGTAGCTATAATAACAGCAACAGGTAAGTGTTGGCAATGATGTGGGGAAATCAGAACCCTCATACACTGCTGGTAGGATTCTAAAATGGCACAGCGACTTTGGAAAACAGTCAGGCAGTACCTCAAAAAGCAAAACGTAGTCACCATGTGTACTAGTCTATTTTCATACTGCTATGAAGAAATACTGAGAGTGGGTAATTTATAAAGAAAAAGAAGTTTAATGGACTCCGTTCCACATGGCGGGGGAGGCCTCACAATCATGGCAGAAGGCAAAGGAGGGGCAAAGGCACATCTTACATGGTGGCAGGCAAGACAGTGTGTGCAGGGGAACTGCCCTTTATAAAACTACCAGCTCTCGTGAGACTTATTCACTCTCACAAGAACAGCATGGGAAAAACCCACGTTCAATTACCTCCCACGAGGTCCTTCCCATGACACATGGGGATTATGGGAGTTATAATTCAAGATGAGATTTCAGTGGGGACACAGGCAAACCGAATCACCACGTAACCCAGCAATTTCACTCCTAGCTATATATGCATGAAGAGTGAAAAATGGGTATTCAAAATAAATACTTGTACACAGATGTTTACAGGAGCATTATTCACAATAGCCAAGTTCAGAAACCACTCAAATGTCCATCAGGTGATGAATGGATAAATAAAATGTGTATATCAACAAAATATTATTTGGTCATATAAAAAATATAGTACTGATAAATGCTACAAAAATGATGAGCCTTGAAACCATTATGTTAAGTGAAAGAATCCAGTCACAAAAGATGAAATAGTACATGATTCCATTTATATGAAATGTATAAGAATAGGCATATCCATGGATATAGTGTAGATTAGTGATTGCCTAAGGTTGGGAAAGATGAGAGGATTTGGGGATGATGGCAAGGGGTATGCAAGTTTCTCTGTGGACTGACGAAAATGTTCTAACATTGATTGTGGTGATGGCTGCATAACTGAATATACTCAAAGCCATTGGATTGTACAGTTTATGGGTGAATTTTATATGTGTAATGTACTTCAATAGACCTGTCATTCAGGTAGGCCACAGTAGCTCATGCCTGTAATCCCAGCCCTTTGGGAGGCTGAGGTGGGGGGATCGCTTGAGCCCAGGAGTTGGAGAGCAGCCTGGGCAACATGGTGAAACCCCTCATCTACCAAAAATACAAAAGATTAGCCAGGAATGATGGTGCATGCCTATTGACCCAGCTACTTGGGAAGCTGAGGTAGGAGAACAGCTCAATCAGGAGGTCAAGGCTGCAGTGAGCTGTGATTGCACCACTACACTCTAGCCTGGGCAACAGAGCAAGACCCTGTCTCAAAAAAATCACAAATACTAATTTAAAAACAATACAGCTGTTATTTAAAAAGCAACAAGAAATAAAGACACTTCCAGATTATCAAAAAAACAAGTTTGTCATCAGCCGACTCATACAGTATGGGAATCATACTATATTCACACTGTAAGTGGAATCACACAGTATATGCCTTTTTGGGACTGGCTTATTTCACTCAGCACAATGTCCTCAAGCTTCATCTGTGTTATGAGACATGTGTCAGAATTTCCTTCCTTTTTTGTGCAGTGGCAAGATCAGAACTCGCTGCAGCCTCAAACTCCTGAGCTCTAATGATCCTCCTACCTCTGCCTCCAGAGTAGCTGGGATTACAGGTGTGAGTCACCATGAGAGGCTCCTTCCTTTTTTATTATTATTATTATTTTTTGAGGTGGAGTCTTGCTCTATTGCCCAGGCTGGAGTGCAGTGGCGCAATCTCAGCTCACTGCCACCTCCGCCTCCCAGGTTCAAGTGATTCTCCTGCCTGAGCCTCCTGAATAGCTGGGATTACAAGTGCCTGCCATCAAGCCCAGATAATTTTTGTTTTGTATTTTTAGTAGAGACAGGGTTTCACCATGTTGGCCAGACTGGTCTTGAACTTGTGACCTCATGATCCACCTGTCTCGGCCTCCCAAAGTGCTGGGATTACAAGTGTGAGCCACTGCGCCTGGCCGCTCCTTCCTAAGGCTGAATAATATCTAACTGTAGATACATACCACATTTGCTTATCCATTCAAGGACATTAGAGTTGCTTCCACCTTTTAGCTATTGTGAATAATGCTGTTATGAACATGGGTGTACAAATATATTTTTGAGAATTGCTGAATCATATGGTAATTTATTTTTAATTTTTAAGGAACCACCATACTGTTTTCCACAGTGGTTGCACCACTTCACATTGCTATAAATAATGCACAGGGCTTCCCATTTTTCCACATCCTAATTTCTCCACATCCTCAGCAACACTTGTTATTTTCTGGTTGTTTTGTTTTGTAACAGGCATTCTAACAGGTGTGAGGTCTTATCTCCTGGATTTGATTTGCCTTTCTCTAATGATTAGTGATAATGGGCATCATTTGCTTATTGGTCATTTGTATATCTTCTTTGGGGAAGTGTCTATTCAAATCCTTTCTCCATTTTCTAAATGGGTTATTTGTCAAGCTGTATGAGTTTTTTTTTTTTTTTTTTTTTGGAGACAGGGTCTCACTCTGTCACCCAGGCTGGAGTGCACCAGCTAATAGCTGCCTTGACCTCCTGGGCTCAAGTGATCCTCCCACCTCAGCCTCCTGAGTAGCTGGGACCACAGCAGTGTACCACCACACCTGGCAAATTTTTAAATTTTTTGTACAGACAGGGTTTCACTATGTTGCTTAGGCTGGTCTCCAACTTCTAGGCTCAAGAAATTCTCCTGTCTTGGCAGCCTCCCAAAGTGCTGAGGAAGAATTCTTTATATATTCTGGGTATTAACCCTTTATCAAATATATCATTAATTGGAAGAGTTTGAGGAAAACTGGGGTTAATTCTTCTTTAAATATTGGTTAGAAATGACCAGTGAGGCCATCTGGCCCTGAGCTTTTCTTTGTTGGGTGATTCCTGATTACTAACTGAATCTCCTTACTAGTTATAGGTCTGTTCAGATTTTCTGTTTCTTCATGATTCTGTCTTGGTGGTTATGTATTTTGAGGAATTTATCCATTTCTTTTATGTTATCAAATTTGTTGGCATACATTTGCTCACAGTATTCTCTTATAAATCTTTTTACTTCTGTAAATCAGTTATAATGTCCCCGTGTTCACTTCTGATTTCAGTAATTTTTCTTATTTTTTCTTAGTCCATCTGGCTAAAGTTTTATCAATTTTTTTATCACTTCAAAGAATCAATTCTGTTTTGTCAATTTCTCTGCTGCTTTTCTATTCTTGTTTTGTTTATCTCTGCCCTAATATTTATTATTTTCTTGTTTCTGCTAGCTTTGGGTTTGGTTTGTTCTTTTTACAGTTCCTTTAAGTGTAAAGTTAAGTTGTTGATTTCGGATCTTTCTTTTTTAATGTAAGCATTTGTAGCTATAAATTTCCTTCCTAGTACTGCTTTCAGTGTATTCCATGAGTTTTGGCATGTTGTGTTTTCGTTTTCATTTGTCTCAAGATATACTCTAATGTCTCTTGTTTTCTTCTTTAACCCATTGGTTCCTCTGCCCTTCCCATCAGGTACTTTCTTACTACCTGGCACAACATTCATGGTCTTCCTGTACTTTCCCTGCTTCAGCCATAGAATCACCATTTCCCCAAATAGCCTTCATTTATTTTAATGAGGAAAAATATTTAAAATCTAAGACCTGGCCATTAGATATGATCTGCTACTTGCATATCATTGCTCCTAGGCCCTTTTAGTAGACAGATCTAGGAAATATAAACACTTCTATCTATTTCTGTATCTACATCTATACATCCATTGATGTAACCATCTATCTTAAAACTCATAGAAAAAAAACCATCATATATTTATTCATTTATTTAATCTGAAACTACAGGAAGTAATTTCAAATTGCTACACTCCTGTCACTAAAAAAACAAACCTAGGCCGGGCGCGGTGGCTCAAGCCTGTAATCCCAGCACTTTGGGAGGCTGAGACGGGCAGATCACGAGGTCAGGAGATCAAGACCATCCTGGCTAACCCGGTGAAACCCCGTCTCTACTAAAAAATATAAAAAACTAGCCAGGCGAGGTGGCGAGCGCCTGTAGTCCCAGCTACTCGGGAGGCTGAGACAGGAGAATGGCGTAAACCCGGCAGGCGGAGCTTGCAGTGAGCTGAGATCCGGCTACTGCACTCCAGCCTGGGCGACAGAGTGAGACTCCGTCTCAAAACAAAACAAACAAAACAAAACAAAACAAAACAAAACAAAACAAACCTACTAAAAAGAGTTCAAAATGCAGTTGCATTTCTTTCTTTAGATTAAGGGTACATAATTAAAGTACTATATTCAAGTTACTTGATTGGTTATCCCCACCTCACCTTCAGGGTGATTACATTCATCATTTGAAATACATTAGTTTGTGTTTGTACTGTTCTTGTGGATTTGATTTTTGAATATATAAAACATTTACATAGTTCTAAAAGTTAAAACTACATAAAAGACTGTTTTTCCCACAGAGAAGTGTTCTTCCCACTCCATCCTTTGCCATCTACCTCCTGTGGGTTATCGATTTCAATAATTTCTGATTTATCTTTCCTGTTTTTCTTTTTGCAAAATAAGCAGATATTAGTCTCTTTCCCTTCTTTCTTACATAAAAAATAGCACACTGTATGTACACTTTCCATTCATATGTTAGAAATCACTCTATACCCGTTTGTAAAGATTTTCCTCATTTTTCTTCACAGCTGTACAGGACTCCGTTGTGTAGATATTTATCAACAAATTTCCTGAATGGACATTTGAAGTATTCTCCGATATTTTACAATTACAAATAATGCTGCAACAAATAACTTTGTGCATTCATATTTCCCTACTGTTGAAAACGTAAGGCCGATATTTTACAATTACAAATAATGCTGCAACAAATAACTTTGTGCATTCATATTTCCCTACTGTTGAAAACGTAAGGCTGGGATGACATGGTGGCTCACACCTGTCATCCCAGCAATTTGGAAGGCAGCAACGGGATTGCTTGAGTCCAGGAGTTCAAGACCAGCCTGGGCAACATGGTGAGACTCTGTCTCTATAAAAATTTTTTTAAATTAGTAAGGCGTGATGGCATGCACTTGTGGTCCCAGTTACTCCAGAGGCCAAGGTGGAATCAATTGAGCCTGGGAGTCTGAGGCTGCAGTGAGCCAAGATCACACTACTGCACTTCAGTTTGGGTAACAGAGCAAGACCCTGTCTCAAAAAAAAAAAAAAAAAAAAGAAAAAGAAAAGAAAAGAAAAGAAAAGAAAAGAAAAGAAAGAAAGAAAGAAAAGAAAATGTATCTTTAGGGAATATTCCTACAAGTGGAATGGCTGGGTCAAAGGGCAAATGCATGTGTAGTCTGCTGGACTGCCAAATTCTCCCTCAAAGGGGGTTTTACAAGTTTGCATTCCTCACAGCCTCACCAGTGGGGCTTCTTGTGAAGCTTTCTAATTAGTGCAGAGCTGATAGGTGAGAAGTGGTATTTCAGTGCAGCTTTAAATTTATACTACCTATTTTAGGTGAAATTGAATATTTTCTTCATATATTTAACAGAGACACTTTATTCTATTTTTAAATATTTTTAAAAAATTGTATCTGCTCATGTATTCTGCCTTTTTAATCCAATTTTGGTATTTTTTTCTCTCAATTTAGACTAGGGATAGTAGGTCTTTAAAACGTATTTTGCAAATATTTTTTCCTGGTTTCTCATCTATCTTTTAAATTTGCTTATGGTGTTTTTCATTTTTGTAATCAAGAATTTGCTTTTCAATGTAGCCAATTCTTCCCCCCTCTTTTATTGCCTTTCCCCACATTCAGGTTATAGAAAACTCATCTATGTATTCTTCTAGTAGATAATTTTTAAAAAATTAGATTTCTGGTTCATTTGGAGTTTATTCCTGTATCTGATATAAAGTATAGATATAATTTTGTTTTTTCAAGTGGCTAACAAGTTGTCCCCGCACTATTTATTAAAAAGTCCGTCTCTGCCCTAATAATTTCAGAACCACCTTTATCATACACTAAATTTATGTGTTTAGGAGACTACTTCTTGACTTTCTATTCTATACCATTGGTCTATACCACAATATTTTCATGATAGAAGCTTTGCAATATGTTACAATATCTGGAAGTCTACTTTCTCTTTGTAGTTCTTCTGTTTTCCTAGCTATTCTTGTATGTTTATTTTTCTATATGAACTTTAGAATCAACTTGTCTAGTGCCAGAAAAAACCCTGTTGATATTTATATTGAGATTGCATTAAATTTATATATTAACTTAGGTATAACTGGCACTTTTATGATGTTGTTGTCCTATCCTAGAATAAATGATTCTTTTCATTTGTTTAAGGCTACTTTTGTTATTCAGAAGTGTTTTAAAGATTTCTTCACCTAGGTTTTACATGTTTTTAATCTTCTAAATACTTTCTCTTTTTCTTGTTGCTGTAAATGGGATTTTACCCTCCATTATATATTCAAACTTGTTATCTGTCTATATGAAGACCACTGATTTTTGCATATTCTTATAAAATTCCTTTTTTGTTTTAGTTTCATTATTGATTTTCTGCAGTATTCCAGATACACTACCATATTACCTGCAAGAAGGGACAATATTACTTTCTATTTTCCAAATCTTGTGCCTCTAATTGATTTATCTAACTGCACTGCCTAAGCCCCCAGTACAAGGTTAAATACAAGTGGAGTTGGTATCTCTGCCTTTTTCTCAATCTTAGTAAAAATGCCTCCAGTATTTTCCTATTAGATAAAATGCAAGATTTAGGAATAAAGTGTCTCTGTCTGTCTCTCTCTCTTCTCTCTCCCTCTCCCTTTCTCTCTCTGTGTATGTGGTGGGGTGTGTGTGTGTGAGAGAGAGAGCGAGCGAATACCATCATTAAGAAGTACTGATTGGCCAGGTATGGTGGCTCACATCTGTAATCCCAGCACTTTGGGAGGCCAAGGTGGGCAGATCACCTGAGGTTGGGAGTTTGAGACCAGCCTGGCCAAGATGGTGAAACCCCATTTCTACTAAAAATACAAAAATTAGCCAGGAGTGGTGGTGGGCGCCTGTAATCCCAGCTACTTGGGAGGCTAAGGCAGGAGAATGGCTTGAACCTGGGAGGTGGAGGTTGCAGTGAGCTGAGGTCATGCTACTGCACTTCAGCCTGGGCGACAGGGTGAGACTCCGTCTCAAAAAAAAAAAAAAAAAAAAAAAAAAAGTATTGATTATAATATAATTTCTTAAGAGTTTTTTTTTTTCTTTCTTTCTTAAGTTTTTACTATATATTGGTGTTGAATCTTGTCAAAGGTTTTTCAGCATATATGAAAGTAAATATATGAGTGTTCTCCTTAGGCTAAATATGGTGAATTACATTGATGATTCTAATGTTATACCATCTTTGCATTCCTAGTATACATCTTGGTGATGAGCTAATATTTTTGTAATACAGTGCTGGATTCTGTTCTGTTTGGTGGTATTTTATTTAGAACTTTTACATAATTTTTATATATAATATCCTAATATCCATCTGTAATTTTCTTTGTGCTACCTCGCTCTGTCGCCCAGGCTGGAGTGCAGTGGTGCGATCTCCATTCACCGCAAGCTCCGCCTCCCGGGTTCACGCCATTCTCCTGCCTCAGCCCCCAGAGTAGCCGGGACTACAGGCGCCCGCCACCGCGCCCGGCTAATTTTTGTATTTTCAGTAGAGCGGGGTTTCACCGTGTTAGCCAGGGTGGTCTCGGTCTCCCGACCTCGTGATCCGCCCGTCTCGGCCTCCCAAAGTGCTGGGATTACAGGCGTGAGCCACCGCGCCCGGCCCTTTAGTTTGTATGTTAAATATTTGTTTTATACTTGCTTCATAAAAACTGATATAAAATAATTATGCTGTGTAAAAGAAGTGAGATACAAAAGAATATATACTGTATTATTACATTTATTAAAAGTCCAAGAACATGCTAATTATTCTACAGTGACAGAAACCAGATAAGCGGTTGTCTGGCAAGAAGAGAGCAAGAAGGCAGAATTAAATGGGCATCAGAAAGCTTTTGAGAGTGATGGATATGTTCATTAACTGGATTATCGTGATGATGTATGTATGTCAAAACTGCACAAATTATATACTTTAAATGTGTGCAGTCTATATCAATAAAACTACTTTAAAAAAAAGAGGGTCTAAGAACTAAAAAGTGTTTTAAGATGTTTTACTTTATTTCACTTTAGCCCTTCAACAACTGGAGACAGACAATTAAATCAGCATTTACAATACCAAGCCATTTAGAAAATAAATAATTTGGAAGTTTTCCTTCTTTTCTATGTTCTAAAACAATTTATTTAGCATTAGGATTATTTGAACTCCATAATGTAGCAGAATTTTCCTGTTAAACCATTTGGACTTCATGTTTTTTATTTTTCAGTGAGATAGTTATTTCGTAACTTCAAAAACTTATTCAATGGAAATTGTGCTATTTAACTTCCAATATCTACTTGAGTCAATTTTGGTAAACTATATTGTCACACATAATTATCCATTTCATTTTAGTTTTCAAATTTGTTTACGTAAAGGTATGTAAATTAATCTTGTTATAAAAACTACCCTTTGTCAATGGTTACTTACCACTTATCATTTGTTATTCTGTATATTTGTAATTTCTATTAGGTTAATTTATTTGCTTCATTAAACAATTCAAGATACACATCTTTTTTTTTTTTTTTTGAGACAGAGTCTTGCTCTGTCGCCCAGGCTGGAGTGCGGTGGCACGATCTCGGCTCACTGCAAACTCTGCCTTCCAGATTCAAGCAATTCTCCTGCCTCAGCCTCCCGAGTAGCTGGGATTACAGGCGCATGCCACCATGCGCGGCTAAGTTTTTGTATTTAGTAGAGATGGGGTTTCACCATGTTAGACAGAATGGTCTTGATCTCCTGACCTCGTGATCTGCCTGCTTCGGCCTCCCAAAGTGTTGGGATTACTGGTGTGAGCTACGGCGCTCAGCCAAGATAAAAATCTTAATTTTTGAATCAGATGTTTTTCTATTCTCTTACTAATTTCTCTTTTTATTATTTATTCTCTTGTGCTTTCCTTTGATTTACTTGTTTTTCTTTTTCTAACTTTCTAAGTTTGGAATTTACTTATTTCCCTTTCTTCATTTATAATATGTACTGAAGATTATAAATTTTCCCCTGATTAGTGCCTTACCTTTTTTTTGTTTTAAGAATCTGATATGCTGTGCTTTCATTTCGTTAAGTTTCAGAAATCCTTTATTTCAGTTTCTATTTTCCTTACATCCAATAGTTGTTTTCAGTTTTCCAGATGGAAGGGCCTTTCTGCTTTTTTATAAATTTCATTTTTAATTTCTAGTTTTGTTGCATGGTGGTCATAATTATAATATTTCTACTTTATGGCCGGGCGCGGTGGCTCAAGCCTGTAATCCCAGCACTTTGGGAGGCCGAGGCGGGTGGATCACGAGGTCAGGAGATCGAGACTATCCTGGCTAACATGGTGAAACCCCGTCTCTACTAAAAATACAAAAAACTAGCCGGGCGTGGTGGCGGGCGCCTGTAGTCTCAGCTACTTGGGAGGCTGAGGCGGGAGAATGGCGTGAACCCGGGAGGCGGAGCTTGCAGTGAGCCGAGATCACGCCACTGCACTCCAGCCTGGGAGCACAGCGAGACTCCGTCTCAAAAAAAAAAAAAATATTTCTACTTTATGAAATTACTAATGTCTTCCTTGTGACCTAATATATGAACTATTTTTATGAATGTAAATTGTTTGCTTGGGAAGATGATATACTACACTAACTCTTCAACTTTTCTGTAGGGTTTTTTTTCCTGTAGATTTTTAAAACTTCAAAATAAATGAGATCTAGAAAATCCCTTTGCATTGAAAATAAAGAAATATACTTGTGAATAAGCCATCCGTCAAGTAAGATATCATAGTGAGTATTCAAATATATTTTTAACTGTATAATGTAAGTCTACACATAAAAATATGTAACATGCAACTAAAGAAGTAGTTACAAGAAAATGGATGATCCAGGCCGGGCGCAGTGGCTCACACCTGTAATCCCAGCACTTTGGGAGGCCGAGACGGGCGGATCACGAGGCCAAGAGATCGAGACCATCCTGGCTAACATGGGAAAACCCCGTCTCTACTAAAAATACAAAAAAAACTAGCTGGGCGTGGTGGCAGGCGCCTGTAGTCCCAGCTACTCGGGAAGCCGAGGCAGGAGAATGGCGTGAACCCGGGAGGAGGAGCTTGCAGTGAGCCGAGATCCCTCTACTGCACTCCAGCCTGGGCGACAGAGTAAGGCTCCGTCTCAAAAAAAAAAAAAAAAAAAAAAAAGAAAAAGAAAATGGATGATCCTAATTACTAGAAAAGAAAGAAACTGAAAAAATAAGCCTGATGAAAATAGAAAGGAGGAAGTTGTAAAGATAAGAGGCTCAGGCGCAGTGGCTCATGCCTGTAATCCCAGCACTTTGGGAGGCCAAGGCAGGTGGATCGCTTAAGCCCAGGAGTTCAAGACCAGCCTTGGCAACATGGTGAAACCCCATCTCTACCAAAAATACAAAAATTAGCCAGTTTCATAAACCGGTCTCAAAATAAATAAATAAATAAATAGATTTTTAAAAAATTTAAGAGTAAAAAATAATATAGACTAGAGAGGATCAATAAACCAAGTTTGTTCTGTGAAAAGACATAAAAAGAAGAGACTGAGCTCCAGCCCGGAGTCGCTCGGGGAGGGCACCAGGTCACTGCAGCCAGAGCGGTCCGGAAGAGAGAGGAGGCACTGCCTCCACAACAGCAACTGCACCCACGATGCAGAGCATCAAGTGCATGGTGGTGGGTGATGGAGCTGTGGGTAAGACGTGCCTGCTCATCTGCTACACAACTAACGCTTTCCCCAAAGAGTACATCCCCACTATGTTCGACAATTACAGCGCGCAGAGCGCAGTTGACAGGCGCACAGTGAACCTGAACCTGTGGGACACTGCGGGCCAGGAGGAGTATGACCGCCGCCACACTCTCCTACCCTCAGACCAACGTCTTCGTCATCTGTTTCTCCATTGCCAGTCCGCCTTCCCATGAGACAGTGCGGCACAAGTGGCTTCCAGAGGTGTGCCACCACTGCCCTGATGTACCCATCCTGCTGGTGGGCACCAAGAAGGACCTGAGAGCCCAGCCTTACACCCTACAGCGCCTCAAGGAGCAGGGCCAGGCACCCATCACACCGCAGCAGGGCCAGGTACTGGTCAAGCAGATCCACGCTGTGTGCTACCTTGAATGCTCAGCCCTGCAACAGGATGGTGTCAAGGAAGTGTTCGCCGAGGCTGTCCCGGCTGTGCTCAACCCCACGCCGATCAAGTGTGGGCGGTCCTGCGTCCTCTTGTGACCCTGGCACTTGGCTTGGAGGCTGCCCCTGCCCTCCCCCACCAGTTGCACCTTGGTGCCTTGTCCACCCCAGCTGTGCCTTAAGGACTAATTCTGGCACCCCTTTCCAGGGGGCTCCCTGAATGCTTTTTTCTCTGAGCGCCTTTTTCCCTTAAGGAGGCCTGCAGAGAAAGGAGCTTTGGGCTCTGCCCCTCTCTGGTTGGGAACACTGGGTATTCTCATGAACTCATCCAAGCCAAGGTTGGACCCCTCCCCAAGAGGCCAACCCAGTGCTGCCTCCCATTTTCCGCTGCTGACCAGTTCATCCAGCTTTCCACACAGTTGTTGCTTGCCTATTGTGGTGACTCCTCAGGTTAGGGGCTCTCAGCCATCTCTAACCTCTGTCCTGGCTGCTCTTGGAACTGCACCCCCAAGATGCTCTCTCCCTTCTCCAGTGAGGGAACCACAGAATCCTGAGAGGGTGAATGTGCCCTAACCTGCTCCTCTGTGCCCAGGCCTTATGCATTTGCTGACTGACTCAGCCCCCGTGCTTCTGGGGGCCTTTCCTACCCCCATCAGCATCAATAAAACCTCCTGTCTCCAGTGGAAAAAAAAAAAAAAGAAGAAGAGATTGAAAGATGAGATTTAACTACCTATGCCATAGACATTAAAAGATAACATTAGGCTGTTATGAACAACTTTGCATCAATACATTTTAAAATTTAGATGAGATGGACACATTCCTTAAAAATTAACTTATCAAAACTCACTCAAAAATAAACAGAAAACCTAATAGTCTTATAGCCATTAAAGAAGTCCTATTGATGGTCAAAAATCCACCTACAAAGCATCAAGACCAGAGAGTGTCGCAGGTGAGTTCTTCTGAGCACTTATAGCAGTAAAATACTCCAATTTTACATAAACGATTCCAAAATACAGAAAGAAACAACTCCCCAACTCATTCTATGAGGCCAGCATAACTCTGATACTGAGTCCTGCAAGGACAGCTCATCAGTGAAAAATTCCAGGCTAATTCTTATCCATAAATGTAGACGCAAAAGTCCCAAACAATATGTTAGCAAAGTAAATCTAGCCACATATAAAACAAACCAAGAGCCACGGGCATGGTGACTCACACCTGTAATCCCAGCACTTTTGGAGGCCGAGGCAGGAGGATTGCTTGAGCTCAGGATTTTGAGACCAGACTGGTCAGTGTGATTAAATCTCATCTCTACAAAAATTTATAAAAATTAACTGGGCATGGTGACACTTGCCTATAGTCCCAGCTACTTGGGAGGCTGAGATGGGAGGATGACTTGGGAGATCGAAGCTGCAGTGAGCTGAAGTCATGCCACTGCATTCCAGCCTGGGTAACAGTGAGACCCTGTCTAGAAAGATAAATAAATAAATAAAATAAAAAATACCAAGACCAAGTTGTGTTGTCTCAAAAATGACTCAGAAGTGGTTCAACATTTAAAAATCAATTGATATAACTCACCACAACATTAAAGCTGAACAATCATATCATTGTCTCAAGAAGTCCAGAATAAGCATATGATAAGATCAAACATCCATTCACAGTGAAATCTATTCACAATGAAAACTCTTATCACGCCGGGTGTGGTGGCTCATGCCTGTAATCCCAGCACTTTGGGAGGCTGAGACGGGCAAATCACGAGGTCAGGAGTTCGAGACCAGTCTGGCCAATATGGTGAAACCCCGTCTCTACCTAAAATACAAAAATTAGCTGGGCGCAGTGGCACAGCCTCTAGTCTTAGCTACTTGGGAGGCTGAGACAGGAGAATCACTTGAACCCAGGAGGTGGAGGTTGCAGTGGGCCGAGATTGCGCCACAGCACTCCAGCCTGGGTGACAGAGCAAGACTCCATCTCAAAAAAAACACAAAAAACAAAAAACACACAACTCTTATCAAACAGGAAGAGAAAGGAACTTCTACAACCTCACAGAGAGAATACAGTAAGGTGAAATTTAGGAAGCTTTTCTTTTTAGATCAGGGACAATTCCAGAATGCCACTATTACCACTTTTACCTGATATACACTGGAAGTACAAGCCAGAGCAGCAGAGCATGAACAATAAATAAAAGGCATGTTAACTGGAAAGATGTAAAATCATTAATATTCACAAAGGCTATAATTTTGTGTGTGGAACATCTAAAAGACTCTTCAGATTAAATTACTAAAATTCTTGGCCGGAAGCGGTGGCTCAAGCCTGTAATCCCAGCACTTTGGGAGGCCAAGGTGGGTGGATCATGAGGTCAGTAGTTCGAGATAAGCCTGGTCACATAGTGAAACCCCGTCTCTACTAAAAACACATACACACACAAAAAATTAGGTGGGCATGATGGTGCGTGCCTGTAGTCCCAGCTACTTGGGAGGTTGAGGCAGGAGAATCGCTTGAACCCGGGAGGCGGAAGTTGCAGTGAGCCAAGATAATGCCACTGCACTCCAGCCTGGGCGATATAGCAAGACTCCGTCTCAAAAAAAAAAAAAAAAAAAAAAAATCTTAAGTGAGTGCAGGAGGCAGAATAATGTGACCACCACCACTATCCCCGTCTCCCACACCCATCCAAAGATGTCTATATCCTGATCCTTGGATGTTGTGAATATGCTTGGTTACATGACAAAGGTGAATTACTGTCATATGGAATTAAGACTGCTAATAAGCCGACCTTAAATAGGAAGATTATCCTGGACTAACCAGATGGACCCAATGTAATCACAAGTGTCTTTTTAAGTGGAAGACAAAATAAGATGACAGACCAGAAAGATGGCAACTTGAGGAGGACTCAAAGTTGCTGGCTTTGATAATGGAGGAGGAAAGCCAGGAGTCAAGGAATATGAATAGTCTCTAAAAGCTGAAAAGGGGAAGGAAATGGATTCTGCCCTTGAGCCTCCAGAAAGGAACTCAGCCTGCCAACACCTTGACTTTAGCTCAATGAAACCCATTCAGACTTCTGAACTACACAACTGTAAGATAATAAATCTATGTTGTTGTTGTTTTTATTTATCTTATTTATTTATTTTGAAACTGAGTTTCACTCTTGTTGCCCAGGCTAGAGTACAGTGGCACGATCTCGGCAAACTGCAACCTCCGTCTCCTGTGCTCAAGCGATTCTCCTGCATCAGCCTCCTGAATAGCTGGGATTACAAGTGCGCACCACCATGCCTGGCTCATTTTTGTATTTTCAGTAGGGATGGAGCTTCGCCATGTTGGCCAGGCTGGTCTCAAACTCCTGACCTCAGGTGATCTGCCTGCCTCAGCCTCTCAAAGTGCTGGGATTATAGGCATGAGCCACCTTGTGTTGTTATTTTTAAACAGAGATGGCGACTCACTGTGTTGCCCAGGCCGGTCTCGAATTTCTGGGCTCCAGTGATACTCCCACCTTGGCCTCCCAAAGTGCTGGGATTGCAGGCATGAGCCAATGTTCCCAGCCTCTATGTTGTTTTAAGCCACTAAGTTTATGGTAATTTATCACAGCAGCTATAGAAAACTAATACAGTGAGTTTAGGAAGACTGCTGGAGACAAGGTCAATATACAAAAATAAATTGTTTTTCTATAACACCAATAAACAAAAAATAAAATGTCAGAAAACTTATTTACGATGACATCAAAAATTTAAATACCCAGCCGGGTGTGGTGGCTCATGCCTGTAATCTCAGCACTTTGGGAGGCCAAACTGGGTGGGTCATTTGAGGTCAGGAGTTTGAGACCAGCCTGGCCAACATGGTAAACCCTGTCTCTACTAAAAACACAAAAATTAGCTGAGCGTGGTGGCAGTAGTGGCACGTGCCTGTAATCCCATCTACCCGGGAGGCTGAGGCAGGAGAATCACTTGAGCCTGGAAGGTGGTGGTTGCAGTGAGCTGAGATCACGCCACTGCACTTCAGTCTGGGCGACAAAGTGAGACACTGTCTCAAAAAACAAAAAAATTTTTTTTAAATATTATATACCCAAAAATACATCTAACAAATTATGTCCATGATATCTATTCAGAAAATTGGGCTGGGCACAGTGGCTCATGCCTATAATCCCAGCACTTTGAGAGGCCAAGGTGGGAGGATCACTAGAGTCCAGGAGTTTGAGAGCAGCCTGGGCAACACAGCAAAACCCTGTCTCTACAAAAATACAAAAATTTGTTTGTCATGGTGGCATGTGCCTGTGGTCCTAGCTACTTAGGAGGCTGAGGTGGAAGGATCACCTGAGCCTAGGAGGTCGAGGCTCCAGTAAGCTATGATTGCACCACTTACTCTAGCCTAGGAGAGAGAGCAAGACCCTGTCTCAAAAAAAAGAAAAGAAAATTGTAAGTTGTTAAGAGAAGTCAAGGAGGGAGGAAACAATCATATGAACCATATTCACATTGGAAGACAATATTGAGATGCTAATTCTCCCCAAATTCATCTATAACTTAATGCATTTCTAATCCAAATTCCAGCTTTTTTTTTCCTAGAGGAACTTAATAGCTAAGTTCAATACTTTGCTAGAAGAACTCATGGGACTCAGCGTACAGTTGTACTCACAGCTAACATTTATTATATCATAAACACTTTAAGGATACACAGCCAGATCAGCAAGGGAAAAAAAACACATCAGGTAGTGTCTGTAGGAATTCATGTGCAGGCTTCCCATGCTCTCCAACTCTTGAGAAAGTGCACGCTCTCTCAGTGAAAATGCAGCTATGCGTGTGCACTGTTTCTGCCCCAAAGAAGCTGGGTAGAGACTCTGAATCTAGGGGTTTTATTGAGGACTGGTCACTTAGGTACCTTCCTCCCACCAAAATTTCAGACTCCCACAAGGAAAACAGGTATTAGCAGCTACAGTGGGCAATACAACCTGATCAGTGTAGGAAAGGTTTCGAAAGCCAAGTTCCCAGACACAGCCAGGGACCAATTGTGCAAGCAGGCTTTTCTGAAGGTACCAGTTTCAGGCCTACTATATTAGCTCATTCATGTACAAGTTATGTCTATGAAATATAACATACAACAATTCACAATAAAAGATGTTAAAAAAAAATAGTGCAAATCAAAAACACAATTAGGGCCAGGCACAGTGGCTCATGCGTTGAATCCTAGCACTTTAGGAGGCTAAGGCAGGAGGACTGCTTGAGACCAGGAGCTCAGGACCAGCCTGGGCAACACAGCAAGACTCTGTCTCTACAAAAAATTTTAGAAATTAAAAAAACAAAAAACAAACAAACAAAAAAACCACAATGAAGTCTCATCCTACCCCAGTTAAGATAGCTATTATCAAAAAGACAGAAAATAACAAATGCTGGTGAGGATGCAGAGAAAAGAGAACTCTTACACTTCCACTGCTGGTGGGAATATAAACTAGTACAGCCACTATGGAGAATGGTATGGAAGTTCCTCAAATAACTACAAATAGACCTACCATATGATGCAGCGATCCCACTACTGAGCACTTATCCAAAGGAAAAGATGTCAGTATATCAAAGAGACATTTGCACCCCCATGCTTACTGCAGCACTATTCACAATAGCCAAGATATGGAATCAACCAAGGTGTTCAACAAGCACTGAATGAATTAAAAAAAAAAAAAATAGTACATATACACAACAGAATACTATTCAGCCATAAAAAAGAATAAAATCCTGTTATTCACAGCAACATGGAACCTGAAGACATTATGTTAGGTGGAATAAAGAACAGAAAGTTAAACACCACATGTTCTCACTCATATGTGGAACCTAAAAATTGTTGCTCTCATAGAAGTAAAACGTAGAACAGAGGGCACTAGAAGCTGGGAAGGGTAGAGGGAAAGGCATAGGGGGAGACTTGTTAAAGAATACAAAATTGGTTGGGTGTGGTGGCTCATGCCTGTAATCCCAGCACTTTGGGAGGCCGAGGTGGGTGGATGATCTGAAGTCAGGAGTTCGAGACCAGCCTGACCAACATGGAGAAACCCTGTCTCTACTCAAAATGCAAAATTAGCCAGGGGTGGTGGCACATGCCTATAATCCCAGCTACTTGGGAGGCTGAGGCAGGAAAATTGCTTGAACCCAGGAGGCAGAGGTTGCAGTGAGCCGAGAACGCACCATTGCACTCCAGTCTGGGCAACAAGAGTGAAACTCCATCTCAAAAAAAAAAAAAATACAAAATTACAGCTAGATGGGAAGAATAAGTTCTGGTGTTCTGTAGCACTACAGGATGACAGTTAACAATAATGTACTATACAGTTTCAAATAGCTAGGAGGAGGATACTGAATGCTCCCAACACAAAGAAATGATAAATGTTTTAAGATGACAGATATGCTAATTACCCTGATCTGATCATTATACAGTATATGTATCAAAATATCACTATGAACCCCATAAATTGTTGGGGTACAATTATGTCAATTTAAAGAAATGTAAAAATGAAAAAAAATCATTGACTAAAATTATGTTAAATCCATTTAAAAAGCCAAAGTAGAAGATATTTGCTATACATATGTGTATGTATGTACATACAAAAATGTAGATAACTATATATAAATATATTTATACACACATAAAACAAAGACAACTCAACAGAGAAGACAGAAGACTTAAAAAGGGACAGTAAAAAAGAGGAAATAGCCCATAAACACATCAAGGTACTCATCTTCACTAACAATCAGAGAAATTAAAGCTGCCAGAAAAATACTACTATACGTGAATATACCAGATTGGAAAATAAAAATATATATAATATAAAGCATTAGCCAGCATGCAGAGCAATGGAAAATCTAATACACTGGTGGGAGTGCAAGCACTTTTGAAAACAATTTAGTATTACATAGTAAGGTAAAACATACACACTCTTTGACCTATCAGTTTGTAATTAATTCAATAAAAACTTCCTCTAGGGGCCGGGCATGGTGGCTTACGCCTCTAATCCCAGCACTTAGGGAGGCCGAGGCAGGGAGATCACCTGAGGTCAGGAGTTCCAGACCATCCTGGCCAGCATGGCAAAACCCTATCTCTACTAAAAATACAAAAATTAGCCAGGCATGATGGTGCACGCCTACAATCCCAGCTACTCAGGAAGCTGAGACATGAGAATCTCTTGAACCCAGCAGGTAGAGGTTGCAGTGAGCCAAGATCACACCACTGCACTCCAGCCTGGGTGACAGAGTGAGACTCCTTCTCAAAAAACAAAACAAAACTTCCTCTGTGGAGGACAAAGGGGCTGGGGAGTGACTTAATCACCAATGGCCAATTATTTAATCAGTCATGTCTAGGTAAGGAGGCCTACATAAAAATCCAGAAGGATAGGGCTTAGGGAGCTTCTGGGTTGGTGAGAACATGTAGAGATGGTGGGAGGCTGGTGTGCCTGGAGAAGGCATGGAAGTGCCATACCCCTTCCCACATACCTTGTCCTGTGTATTTCTTGCAGCTGGCTGCTTCTGAGTTGTTTATAATAAGCTGATAATCTAGTAAGGAAACTGTTCTGTGAGCTGAATGTGGAGGACTTACCACTTGTGATTGTAGTGTGAAGTGAGGGGTCTGGAATGGGGGTGGACAGGGAGGAGTTAACATATGGGGTCTGCACTAACTCCTGGCAGTTAGAGTCAGAACTGAGCTAAATGTAGGACACCCAGTGTCTGCTAAAGAACTGAACTATTGTGGGGGAAAAAACACCACACATTTGGTGACAGAAGTGAAGAATTATTATATGGGTACAGAGTACAGAGGAAATGGAGTTTTCTTTACAGTGGTATACACATAAAATGAAATATTCAGCCTTTAAAAAGAAACAAATCGACTAGATGCAGTGGCTCATGCTTGAATCCCAGCACTTTGGGAGGCCAAGGCAGGAGTATTGCTTGAGCCCAGGAGTTCAAGACCAGCCTAGGAAATATAGTGAGACCCAGAATCTACAAAAAACAAAAAAGTTAGCCAGGCATGGTGGTGCACTCCTGTAGTCTCACCTTCTTGGGAGGCTGAGGCAGAAGGATCACTTGAGCCCAGGAGTTCAAGGCTGCAGTGAGCTATGATCATTCTACTGTACTCCACCCTGTATAGCTGAGCAAGACCCTGTCTGAAAAATAATAAAATACAATTAAATAATAAATTTAAAAAAAAATCCTGCAACATGAGATGGACCTTGAAGCCATTATGCAAAGTGAAATAAACCAGTCACAGGACAAATACTGCAAGATTCCACTGCAATGAGGTATCTAAAATAGGCAAACTCATAGAAGCAAGGAGGGGCACAGTGGTCGCCAGCGTAGGGGCTTTCAGGAAATGGGAAGTTGGTAATCAAAAAGTATAAAGTTTCAGTAATGCATTCTAGAGATCTGCCATACAACACTGTGGCTATGTGGTACTATACATGTAAAACTCTGTTAAGAGGTTAAGAAAAACAATTACAAATTTTTTTAGAGACAAGGTATCGCTCTGTCACCCAGGCTAGAGTGCAGTGGCAAAATTATAGTTCACTGCAGCCTCCAACTCCTAGGCTCAAGTGATTCTCCTGACTCAGCCTCTGGAGAATCTGGAACTACAGGTGCATGCCATCATGCTCGACAAATTTTTTTAAATTTTTTGTAGAGATAAGTCTCCCGTCGTTGCCAGGCTGGTCTTGAACTCCCGGCCTCAAGAGATCTTTCTTCCTCAGCCTCCCAAAGTGCTGGGGTTACAGAAGTGAGCTACCATCCCAGCCAAAATTACTATTAAAAAAAAAAGAAAAGAAAAACTATATCTACAACATGGAAGAATCTCACAAACATAATGATGCAAACTAGAAAGGACTCAGTAGAATACATATAGTATCATCCCATTTATAGAGCTCAAAACCATGCAAAACTGAACTGTATTATTTACAGATGCATAGATCAGGGCAAACTACGAAGACAAGAAAAGCATTATCATAAAAATTGGGACAATAGGACCTGGCGCGGTGGCTCATGCCTGTAATTCCACTGCTTTGGGAGGCTGAGGCGGGCGGATTACCAAAGGTCAGGAGTTTGAGACCAGCCTGGCCAACATGGTGTAACCCCATCTCTACTAAAAATAGAAAAAATTAGCCGGGTATGGTGGTAGGCGCCTGTAATCCAAGCTACTCAGGAGGCTGAGGCAGAAGAATCACTTGAACCCAGGAGGTGAAGGTTGCAGTGAGCCAAGATCATGCCACTGCACTCCAGCCTGGGCAACAGGAGCAAAACTCCATCTCAAAATAAATAAATAAATAATTGGGACAATAGTTATCCCCAACATAGGGAGGAGGTATGAAGAGAAAGATACACTTCTGGGGTCCTGGGATCCTGGTAATACTCTATTTCTTTCTTGACCTAGATGATGATTATGTATAACTGTAATTTTATACTGAGTCTTCACGTTTACTATGGATACAATATAATTTTTATGCATAACTAAACTTCATAATTTCTTTGTAACTATTCTTTAAATTATGTAAGTTTTTTTTTTTTTTTAATTTTATTTTTTTGAGACAGATTCTCACTCTGTTGCCCAGGCTGGAGTGCAATGGCATGATTGTGATCTAGGCTCACTGCAACCTCCACTGCCCAGGTTCAAACGATTCTCGTGCCTCTGCCTCCCGAGTAGCTGGGATTACAGACATGGGCCACCATGGCCGGTTAATTTTTGTATTTTAGTAGAGATGGGGTTTCACCATGTTGGCCAGGCTGGTCTCGAACTCCTGCCCTTAAGTGATCCACCTGCCTCAGCCTCCTGAAGTGCTGGGATTACAGGTGTGAGCCACTGTAACTCTTGGTTTCCAGCCAAATTATGTATATTTTTACAAATGTATCTTGGTCTCATAATAAATTTTTTTTTTTTTTTTTGAAATGGAGTCTCACTCTGTCGCCAGGCTGGAGTGCAGTGGTGCAATCTCGGCTCACTGCAATCTCTTCCTCCTGGGTTCAAGTGATTATCCTGTCTCAGCCTCCCGAGTAGCTGGGGTTACAGGTGTGTGCCCCCATGCTCAGCTGACTTTTACGTTTTTAGTAGAGATGGGGTTTCACCATGTTGGCCACACTGGTCTTGAACTCCTGACTTCATGATCCGCCTGCCTAGGCCTCCCAAAGTGCTGGGATTACAGGCGTGAGCCACCGCCCGGCCAATAAAAATATATTAAAAAAAAATTAGGCTGGGCACAGTGGCTCATGCCTGTAATTCCAGCACTTTGGGAGGCCAAGGTGGGTAGATCACCTGAGGTCAGGAGTTTGAGACCAGCCTGACTTGGTGAAACCCCATCTGTACCAAAAATATAAAAATCAGCTGGGCGCGGTAGCGTGTGCCCATAATCCCAGTTACCCAGGAGGCTGAGGCAGGAGAATTGCTTCAACCCAGGAGACAGAGGTTGTAGGGAGCTGAGATCATGCCACAGAACTCCAGCCTGAGCAACAGAATGAGACTCCATCTCAAAAAAAAAAGGAAAAATTAGCAACAAATAACAGATAAAGAATTAGTATTAAAAACATATAAAGAATATCCAGTTCCAATGAACAAATGTTCAGGGAATATAAACACAACAGCTCACCAGAATATATATACACTAAGTAAACTTATGAAAAAATTGTCAAATTTTTCTAATAATTAATAACATGGAGCATCATTTCATACCTATTAAGCCAAAGAGAGAGGAATATTGCGAAAATTTATAAGATAAATGACACGCATGAAGACTGATTTGTTAAAAGAAATAATTTGTTCAGATTTTTATTTTATTTTTTGGTAGACATGGAGTTTTGCCACGTTGCCCAGGCTGGTCTTGAACTCCCGGGCTCAAGCAATCCCTTACCTTGGCTTCCGAAAGTGCTGGGATCACAGGCATGAGCTACCGCGCCCAGCCAAGAAATGATTTAATATTGAAAAAAGCAGGCCAGGCGTGGTGGCTCACACCTATAATCCCAGCACTTTGAGAGGCCAAAGTGGGCAAACTGCTTGAGCCTATGAGTTTGAGATCAGCCTGGACAACATGGCGAAACCCTATCTCTACAAAAAATCAAAAGCCCATCTCTACAATAAATACAAAAATTAGCCAGGCGTGGTGGTACACCCCTGTACTCCCAGCTGAGGTGGGAGGATCACTTGAGCCCAGGAGGTTGGAGCTGCAGTGCGCCCTGTCTTAAAAAATAAAATAAAAATAAAAAATTCCTCAAGTGTCAGGTTAAAAAAGAAAGAAAAAAGAAAAACACTAAGTTATGAATACATTAAGGCTATAGCTACCTAAGAAATCTGTATAGCTAAATCTGTATAACTAATTTTATAGCTGAAATTTGGAAAGGACTCATGGAAAATAAAAATAGTTCAAGTGTTTGAAAGATAATATTATGACCGGAATATTTTTCTTGACATTGAGAATATGTTTCAATAAAATACAGGAACTTTTAAACAAAGTAAACTCAATAGTTCCCTGTCATTCCAGAGAACAAAATCGGTACGTCATAACTCCAAGAACTTTCACTCTCGGTCTTCGACTTGTATTTTTCATTCAGCTAACATCTACAGTGACTACTCTGTGCCAGTCATGGTAGGCACTGAGGTACAGAGATGGGCAAGTCATTATTACTGCCTTCAAGGAGCTTATAGACTAGCAGAAAATAGACATGTCAACAAATAATTACAAAGCAATGAGATAAGTCCGACAATCAAGTCTTTTCTTAAAAGACTATGGCTTCACAGATTAAGGAAAAACAGGCAAAAGATAGAGAAGCTTTTCAAAGAACACTGAATTGGATCTTGAAGGACAAGTGGAACTTTACAGACAGGACTGAGGTTGTGAAGAAGACTAGTCTATGAGTGGTACAAAGGCTGAGGTAGAATAGTATGTGTTAGAGAAACAGAATGTTCAAAAGCCTCAAGTATCATGCTAAGGAGTTTAGATTTTATCCTACAGGTAATGGAGACCCTCACGGCCTTTCAGCACTGAAGTCCTAGGATTATTCTACGATTATCTTGGACCTCTTTTATTCGATCCATTTTTTATCTTAGAAAAAAATATGTAAATTAAAAGATATATATATCTTTTAATTTTTAATATTTCTTACATGAAGATACAGAAAATAGAATTACACCCATGTACCCACTAACCAAATTTAAAAAGTTAAATTGGGCCCTATTCCCTCTCTTTTAAAGGCATAAAACATTTCAGAATGATTGACGAAGGAATCTCACTCTGTCACCCAGGCTGGAGTGCAGTGGTGCAATCTTGGCTAACTGCAGCCTCCTGGGTTCAAGCGATTCTCGTGCCTCAGCCTCCACAGTAGCTAGAACCACAGGCGCACACCACCACGCCCAGATAATTTTTGTATTTACTGCAGAGAGGGGGCTTCATCATGTTGGTCAGGCAAGTCTCTAATTCCTGGCCTCAGCTGATCCGCCTGCCTGTCTCCCAAAGTACTGGGATTATGGAGAAAGCCTGATGTTGTGGGACATGATTTAAAATCAGGCGCTCTTAGTTCAAATTCTGTATCTCTAGCATTTAATCGCCAAATGCTCTTTCTGTACAGAGACAACCTCTTTATGCTTCAGATTCTCCATGTCTAAAATGAGGACAATTTCATCCGCTTCTCTGGGTAATAATAACAGAACCCTTACTGTGTACTATGTAACAGGTAGTCTTCGAAGCATTTATTATTGCGTACATTAAGTCGTTTAATCCTAACAAAAACGCCAGGAAGTAGAAGAGACCATTTCCCCCATATGATAGACGAAAACCAAGACACGTAGTGTTTCAGTAACGTGCAGTAGACACAGCTAAGCGTGAAGGAGCTAGAATTCGAACCCAAGCAATCTGATGCGGTATTCTTAATCACTTCGCTTTGCTGGGATATCGTGAAGCTACAGTTGTAAGATCATGGGTGCCAGGAACACGGCACACAGTAGACACTCAAAAACAAGAGTAGCCCAGTTCGTGATTATGGAAGGCCATAGAAAAAGTACAAAGTGTTTTCGTTGTTCCTCAGGAGGGACACGGAGGTAATAGTGCCAGAGGTCTGGGCTGGGATTACCCTGTGCGGGGCATCATGTTAGGCACTGGAGTACATGGGCAAGAACATGCCGGGTCCTAGCCCATGCTCGGCCTCCGACGCTCCGGGAGACCTTGGCAGAGTTCGCCCCTGCCCTGGGCCTCTGTTTTCCCATCTGGGAACGTATTATGTATCTGCTGTCCTCCCAGGATGTTCGCCAGACTAGATGACTCAGCGGGGCGAGGCGAACCAGCGCAGGAAACGGAAGAACTCGTGCGGCCTCCAGCTCTGGGCCGGACAGCCAGAGCAGGGCTAGGTCAGCGCGGATCGACCCGTAGTTACGCGCGCGGCACTCACCTCTCACGCAGACTCCAAGCGGGCGGAACCAGGATCCAAACTCCCCGCGGCGCGACCACGGCTGCCGCGCAGAGATCGCGCTCACTTCGCGCCGGAAGTCTGCCTATTCCGATTGGCTGCTTTCTGGGGAAACCGACCAATACTGTCGTACCCCCACATCTGTTCCCGCCCCGCAGGCTGCTGGGGCGGGGTCGCCGTGCGGCGCCGGGAGGGGAACGTATCTCCAAACCCCAATCAGAGTCCGGACGGGAGGGTCAGGTGACTACGGTTACATCCCGGGCTTCCGGCGCTAATTGGGTCTTTGTTTTTGGTGTTTTAGAGTCAGTGAAGGCTTTAAAGGAAGTAGGAAGCTAGAACCCGGCTGTGGCGGGGTTGAAAAGCTCGGGCGTCTGAGAGCCGAGACTTGCCAGTTCCCACAGGCCAAGCCAGGCGTCTTCACCCCCGTCTCTTGGTTCCGACGGTGTGTCTCTGCGAGGTTTTGGCGGTCTTGCCTCTCCATCCCCTTAATAATGCTGGTCTCTTCACCCGTACCCCCTCTACACGAGCAGGTGCAAATTGTCATTGAACCGGGAAAGGGAGCGCACACTCAGATGCCTCCAGGGACACGTGAGAAGCCATGCTTCTGTTTCAGCCTATTGCTGACACGCGGAAGTGTGGGCCCTGTGGTGCCAGATCTTACTTTCTTTCCTTTCTTCCTCTCGTCTCCCCTCTCTACTTCCTTCCTTCTCTCCTTCCCTCCCGCCCTCCCTCCTCTTTGTGTGTGTGGTAAAATGTATCTAACATAAAATTCACCATTTTTAAGTGTACAGTTCAGTGGCATTAAGTACATTCACATTGTTGTGAAACCATCACCACTATCCATCTCCAGAACTTTTTCATTATCCCAAATAGAAAATCTGCCTATTACACAGTATCTCCCCATTATCCGCTTCTCACAACCCCGATAGTCAATATTGCACTTTCTATCTGTAAATGCTAGGTACCGCATATAAATTGAATCATACAATAATTGCTCTTTTTTGATTGGGTTATTTCACTTAGCATTATGTCTTCAAAGAGCATCTATGTCGTAGCATGTATCAGAATTTCTTCCTTCTTGAGGCTTAATAATAGTCCATTATACATGTATACTACATTTTGTTTATCCATTCATCCATATAAATGGATGCTTGGTTATTCCCACCTTTTGGCTATTGTGAATAATACTGCTGTGAAATTTGGTATACAAATAATCATTCTCCACGTAATACGCAGAAAGACTTTTCTAAAATGTAAAAATCTGTTCAAGTTACCACCCTCCTGAAAATCTTCTATTGTAAATTGAAACCAAAATATGATGCTATTAAACACTGCATAGAATAACTGAAATGAAAAAACTGACAATTCCCTTAGTTGCAAAGATGCAGAAATGGGACTCTCATACAGTGTTGATGGAAGTGTAAAATGGTACAACCACTTTGGAAACATCAGTCTCTACCGAAATTAAATTTACTCCTACCCTATACCCCAGAAATCCCATTTCTAGATATTTACCCCAAAAAATGAATGCCTTTGTTCACCAAAAGACTTATAGCAGCTTTATTCATAATAGCCAAAGGTAAAGAACTCAGATGTCCACCAATAGATGAATAGATACATTGCGGCTTATTCATATAACTGTATACTACTGTTGAAGAGTAATTTTAATATCAAATATAATCATACAGATATAAAATAAATGTTAGACATTTTATCTAACTCATTAATGAATGAGAGATCCAGAAAGATTACAACTGCTTCAATGGAAAATTCAAAGTACCTCACACACAGTCAAATGAGGAATAATGAAATAGCTACAAATATATACAAAAACTGGCAGAACTGATTAAATCCACAGCTCAGTAATCAATTGCATTCTACTGAAAACAATTTGCATTTCCATAGACAAGAAGTGTCTATAGTTTGTAAAACCTCCGAGTTGTTCTGTAGCTCAAAGACAGTGAAAGGTTTACAGTCCTCATAGAATCAGACATCCTAGAAAGGTAAGCTGGACAGCTGGGCACCTTGTTTTTCAATGACACCCAGTAATCATTTCTTTGTTGTTTGTTTTTAGATGGAGTCTTGCTCTGTCACCCAGGCTGGAGTACAGTGGCGTGATTTCAGCTCACAGCAACCTCCACTTCCCGGGTTCAAGCGATTCTCCTGCCCCAGCTTCCTGAGCAGCTGGGCCTACAGGTACGTGCCACCACGCCTGGCTAATTTCTTGTATTTTTAGTAGAGATGGGGTTTCACCATGTTGGCCAGGCTGGTCATGAACTTCCGACCTCAGGTGATCTACCTGCCTTGGCCTCCCAAAGTGCTGGGATTACAGGCTTGAGCCACTATTCCTGGCCCCAGTAATCTTTTTTAGACCATTTCAAAGCTTTTCTCAGTTTTTTTCTGTATTACAAAGTAATAGGAGAACAAACTACTGGTACATACAATATAGGTGAAGCTCAGACACTATGCTGAGCACAAAAAGAGGCAGATAAAAGAGTATATAGTGCATACCAGGTTACCTCTGGAGGCAGAGGTAGACTAGGAAGCTCCACAAGGAAATCTTATGGAGTGCTGGAAATTACATATCTATCTTATATAGACATTTAGTATATTTAAAGTAATATATAAATCATTTATATAAAAAATCATTATATACATATAATCATTGAGATATGTATTTTTTCAATTTTTTAAAATTTGTTTTTATTTTTTGAGACAGGGTCTGGCTCTGTTTCCCAGACCAGAGTGCAGTGGTACCATCTTCACTCAGTTCAACCTCCACCTCCCAGGCTCAAGCAATTCACCCACCTCAGCCTCCTGAGTAGCTGGGACCTCAGACACATGCCACCACGCTTGGCTAATTTTTGTATTTTTAGTAGAAATGGGGTTTTGCCATGTTGCCCAGGCTGGTCTCGAACTCCTGGCCTTAAGTGATCTGCCAGCCTCAGCCTCCAAAAGTGCTGGAATTATAGCTGTGAGCCACCTTGCCTGGCCAAGGTATGTATTTAAGATTAATATGAGTGCACAAGCCTTTCATCACCCTACGCTAACATCCACAGAATCCTTCCAGATGGGAGGTAAAGGTTGCAGTGAGCTGAGATCACACCACTGCACTCCAACCTGGGTGACAAAAATAATCTATCTCAAAAACAAAAAAAGACACGCACACACACACACACACACACACAATCCTTCCAGCAGCTCCCATTTGCCTTCAAGGTGAAGACCAAACTCCAATTGAGTCCCTGCTTCCTCTCATGTGTCATCTGTCCCTAATCCCCATTTTCCTGACATTTCCTCAGGGTGTTTTATAGTCTTTCCAGTTTCCTGGCCTTTGCCTCCAAATCATACCTCTCATTCATCTCAGGTCTCAGGACAACTTTTCTGCAAGTCGTTGGAGAAGTTGGGAAGTTGGAAAGCCTTACCTAATCCTCCAAATCTGCCTGTGTGTCCCTCCTGGGTTTTCCCAAAACATGAGTCAGCATTTGTATTGGTTGTATTGACACTATTAGTGTGCCTGTCTTCCTCTACAGAATATGCTCTCCATGAGGGTGTTCTTCTGGGCCTACCACTATGGCTGGCACTAGAGAAGGGCACAAAATTGAAGAACAGTGAAGACAAAAACAATAAGATAATTAAGGCCATGTGAGACAGCAACAATATTAACTGAGTGTCACCCTTCATTGAGTTGTGAGTATCCAACCTCTCACTTTGGGGGATACTGTTTGAGCCTAAATAACATTAGTGGCTTTATTCATTTGGTAGATTGTTTGTATCTTTGCGTTGTCTCTATCCTGCTTTTTCCTTGGCCATTTTGCTATTAAAAATCTGCTTGATTTACTCTGCATTTTCCCATAGAGAAGGGTAGCCTGAGGAGTTATTTAACAATGATGTGTTTTGGCCAGGCACGGTGGCTCATGCCGGTAATCCTAGCACTTTGGGAGGCCGAGGCAGGCGAATCACAAGGTCAGGAGATCAAGACCATCCTGGCTAACACGGTGAAACCCCGTCTCTGCTAAAAATACAAAAAATTAGCCAGGCGTGGCGGCGTGCACCTGTAGTCCCAGCTACTCAGGAGGCTGAGGCCAGAGAATGGTGTGAACCTGGGAGGCGGAGTTTGTAGTGAGCCAAGATTGCGCCACTGCACTCCAGCGTGGGTGACAGAGTGAGACTCTGTCTCGAAAAAAAAATAATAATAATAATGTGTTTTGTTTTTGCAACAAGTAAAAATTGACATATTTCACCCACATGTTCATTAACAGATGAATGAACAAACAAAATGTGGTATATCTAATATGCTGGGTGTGGTGGCTTACAGCTGTAATCCCAGCATTTGGGGAGGCTGAGGTGGGTGGATCAGTTGAAGTCAGGAGTTCAAGACCAGCCTGGCCAACATAGTGAAACCTTGTCTCTACTAAAATTACAAAAAAATTAGCCGGACTTGGTGGCATGCCCCTGTAACCCCAGCTACTCGGGAGGTTGAGGCAGGAGAATTGCTTGAACCTGGCAGGTGGAGGTTGTAGTGAGCCAAGATTGTGCCACTGCACTCCAGCCTGGGTGACAGAGAGAGGCTCCATCTCAAAAAAAAAATAGTAGTATATCCATACAGTGGAATATCATTCGGCCATGAAAAGGAGTGAAGCTCTGACACATGCTTCAACATTCTGAGTCAAATATGCCAGACACAAAAGAACAAATACTATCTGACTCCATTTATATGAAATATTTTGAATAGGCAAATTCATAGAGATAAAGTAGATTAGAGGTTTCAGGAACTGACAGTAGGAGGGAGGGAAGAATGAGAAGTTATTGCTTACTGGGTTCATAGTTCCCATTTGGGGGGATGAAAAAGTTAGAAATAGTAGCAATGGCTGTACAGCATTTTGAATGTAATTAATACCATTGAGTTCTACACTTAAAAAGGTTAAAATGGCAGTTTATTTCATACATATTTTACCACACACACAAGCAGTTGCTGTGAAAAAAAACACAACATATTTTACACACACATGAAAGCCCCAGTCAAAACAGAAATAGATTTTCAGTTTTTCTTAAAAAAGATGAAAGAAGAAAGGGTGGGAGGGTGGGAGGGAAGGAGAGAAGG
Organism: Theropithecus gelada; assembly: GCF_003255815.1. Lineage (NCBI taxonomy): Eukaryota > Metazoa > Chordata > Mammalia > Primates > Cercopithecidae > Theropithecus > Theropithecus gelada. The sequence goes on from NC_037675.1 coordinate 4,444,672, forward strand.
AAGGAAGGAGGGAGGGAAGGAGAGAAGGAAGGAGAGAGGGAAGGAAGAAGAGAGGGAAGAAGAGAGGAAGGAAGGAAAGAAAAGAAAGTAAGATCTAGCATCATTACAGGGCCCACATTCCCTTGAGCCAACAATAGGCTGAAACAAGCATGGCTTCTGACGTGTCCCTGGAGGCATCTGAGTTTGTGTCATGTTTCCCCCATCAGTGACAATTTGCACCTGCTCAGGTAGAGAGGTACGTGTGGAACAGAGGCCAGCATTAATAAAGGGGTGGAGAGGAGAGACTGCCAAAGCCTTGCAGAGACAGACAAAAGAAAGTGTGGTTTTCCAGGACTGAAAACTCAGTCGCAGCAGCCCTGTCTCAGTTGTACCTGTGGGATTTTAATTTATAGAGGCAACTGAATTATGACAGAGAGACTAGTGTCTTTGAAGGAATGATTTACCACATTTCCTGAGAGGAGGGGCACAGCACGCCATGCAGGGCCACATGGAGAAGAAGCACCAGGTTTGGTCAGGAGGCAGAAAGGAATGAAGGGAAAGCTTAAACCAGAACCTTTATTAGCATTTCAGCAGGAAAGGCAAGGCAGTGCAGGGAAAGTTGGGGACTGGCTGGTTTGAATAATTCTGGGAGGTTTTGGAGATTAGCAGTATCTCTAGGGGTTCTCTAGTACCTAGCCTTGGGTTAATTTAGGGCAGGGGAAGTATTGGCTTTGTGTTAGATAAAGGGAGTAGTTAGAGGTATGGACTTGGGACCAGTTAGAGGGTTTGTAATACAATTTTTTGGGTGCCCACAAAAGCAAGATCATAAGAAAGATGTAAACAACTTTCGCTGTTCATTTGGTCCTGTATGGCCTGAGCCACAAATGCGTTTGGCATAATAGCAGCTTCCAGGCATGAAAGAGCCAAAAGAAAAAAAAAAAAAAGACATCAAAAACACTACCTTTGCAGTAGACATCTGTAATCTTTGCCTGGAGAAAATCATCTACTTACAGCACCCTGACATGGCTTTGGAGAGCCACCTTTCTCAATTCAGCCAGGAAACCCATGCCAATGTGGGACTGACTTCTCAAGCCTGGAACGCTAGGGGTGGCCATGCGACTTCAGCCTGGCCAATCAGTGTATCCTACTGGCTTGGCCTGATGACTCCAGCTGGGCCGATGAGAGCCCTCCCCAGGACTTTGGCTAGAATTTACCAGGAATGTGGTAATAGGTGTGCCCTTTCTGTTGGAGTTCCCAAACTGTTAAGATGTCATCCTGGATGTGGGACTGGGAGGGGAGCCTGCCTGAGGATGAAGCCACCGGAGAGGAGAGTGCAGGCAAGATAAGGAGATAAGTTGGGTTTTGGTAGAATTAATTGTCTGAGGCCCTGGATCCTGCTGTGCTGGCAGCCACGTCCTAGACTTTGCAGTCATATAAGCCAATTAATTCCTGTTTATACTTAAAAAAAAAAAGGCAAACTGCAAAACAGTAGCCATAGAATGATATGTTTATGTACAAAACAAGAGGGAAAATGATTCAGATATGTGTCAGCTAGCATATTCATTTAAACTTTTCTAATAAATAAGAAGCTAATAATCATGAATACCTGTTGGGAGTGGGAACTGGGTAGATGGAGGAATGAGTCGTAGAAATACTTTACTGTGGCCGGGCATGATGGCTTACGCCTGTAATCCCAACATTTTGGGAGGCCGAGGCAGGCAGATCACTTGAGGCCAGGAGTTTGAGACCAGTCTGGCCAACATGACAAAACCCCGTCTCTACTAAAAATACAAAACTTAGCTGGGCATGGTGGCATGCACCTCTAGTCCCAGCTAGTCAGGAGGCTGAGGTGGGAGAGTTGCTTGAACCAGGAGGCAGAGATTGCAGTGAGCCAAGATGGCGCCATTGAACTCTAGTCTGGGCGACAGCAAGACTCTGTCTCAAAAAAAAAAGAAAAGAAATACTTCACTGTATACCCTTTCATATTTTTTGACATTTGAACATGTGAGAATGTTACCTATTCATAATATGAAATACAGATATTTTATTTTTATTTTTTGTAGAGACAGAGTCTTGCTGTTGTCCAGGTTAGTCTTGAACTCCTGGCCTCAAGCAGTCCTCCTGCCTCAGCCTCCCAAAGTGCTGGGATTACAAGCGTGAGCCACCGTGCCCAGCCCAGACTTTTAAAAATACAAAAAACTTGAGGTTTATTTTATAAAGCCCTTATGAAGAACAAATCCTATTATAGCAAATACATTGAATTTTCAATGTACTGTGCTAGTAAGATATTTACACTCCTAACCACTCAGGAGCAAAGTAAACAAAGAACACTGTTAAGAGACCAGGTAGGTGGAGAAAGATCTTAATTAAACTTAAAAGTTATACATAGTCTGCCTTTTGTTATGTTTTCTAAGAATATGTTAGAAGCAGTCTGAGATATTCAGTGGTAAGAACCATGCTCTTCTGAGAATATACGTTGTTATTCATAAGGAACTTCTGCTTCCAAGTAGGATGTAGTAGGTATCAGTAGGTTGTCACTCCTGCTACAACAACCAGAAAAACAAAAATGCACACATACAAAAAAAGGATAAATTATACAAATCACACACATATATATGTATATATTTATAGACAGTCTCACTCTCACCTAGGCTGGAGTGCAGTGGCGCCATCTCAGCTCACTGCAACCTCTGCCTCCTGAGTTCAAGTAACTCTCCCACCTCAGCCTCCCAACTAGCTGGGACTATAGATGTGTGCCACCATGCCCAGCTAAATTTTATGTTTTTAGTAGAGACAGGGTTTCACCATGTTGGCCAGGCTAGTCTCAAACTGCCTTGGCCTCCCAAAGTGCTGGGATTACAGGTGTGAGCCACTGCACCTGGCCCAAATCCCATTTTTAAAGACATAAGAACATCAGAGAGCAGTGGGATCAGAGAAAGAAGGGCCCATTGCTAAGTGAACTGGGATTGTTGGTCATTTTTTTCCCTGGGTGCATTTGTCAAAGCCAAAGATTGAGTGTGGTTTGCTGTGAACTTTTGATGGCCTCTCAGGCTATTGTTACAGACTAGAGTCTAAAGGTGCCCAGATAAGAGGCTTTTTTCCCCATGGGATATTTGCAGAATACTGGGGTAGACTGGACGCCAAGGGCTGCTAAGCTCGGGACCTAGACTGGAAAGGCAGAGTAAGGTCTCCTGCAGTCTCTCATTGTTTGGAATACGGAGTCCCTCTGAAGGGAGAGGCCTGCAACAAATACATGACAGGTCTCACTCTCAAGGTAATTAAAAACAGAGGTGGACGACATCTAAGTAAAGCCACAACTCTCCCGAAATCAGCTCGATTTCTGATTGGATAGAATTATCATTCTTTTGAGCTACATTGGCTAACAGAAAATAGAGTCAACCATTCAGAGGAAAATATTATTAACTTCGACCTTTAAGGTTCTTTTATACACAATATTTGGCATACAATAAAAAAGTATTAGTCGGCAGGGTGCAATGGCTCACACCTGTAATCCCAGCACTTTGGGAGGCTGAGGCGGGTGGATCACTTGAGGTCAGGAGTTCAAGACCAGCCTAGCCAACATAGTGAAACCCCATCTCTAATAAAAATACAAAAATTAGGTGTGGTGGCACACACCTGTATTCCCAGCTACTCAGGAGGCTGAGGCAGAAGAATCGCTTGAACCCAGGAGGTGGAGTTTGCAGTGAACGGAGATCATGCCACTGCACTCCAGCCTAGGTGACAGAGCGACACTCCATCTCAAAAAAAAAGAAAGAAAACCTATAAGGACAGAAAGATAAAATAGAAAACAATGTTAACTACGAAGTTCTTATTTAATGTCTCCCTAGAATACAATATTTAGCCAAGATTATTCACATAATCTTAGCATGTTTGTTGTAGAAAATAAAAGGGAATTTGTTTATTTAAATTATAAATAAACTCATTTTGTAATCATATTATATAAATTCCTGTTAGAATCCTGGATCTAGTTTTTTCTTCACAGATTGCAAGTAACACAAAATAAAGCATCTACCAGATTTGAATCTAAATACCACACTTACTTTACAATTCTGAATTTTGGTTTCTACATTTGTAAAATAGAAATAGTAATACATGTCTCATAAGTTTAGTATGAAGATTAAGTGACATAAGGCCCTTGGTATAATGCCTGGTACAGAGTAAATATACATTATTATTGCTATTACTACTTTTGGAGACAGGGTCTCATTCTGTCACCCATGCAGGAGTGCAGTGGTACAATCATGGCTCACAGTAGTCTTGAACTCCTAGGCTGAAGTGATCCTCCTGCCTCAGCCTCTTGTTTAGCTGGGAATAGAAGCACATGCCACCATGTCCAGCTAATTTTAAAAAAATGTTGGCTGGGTGTGGTGGCTCACGCCTGTAATCCCAGCACTTTGGGAGGCCGAGGTGGGCGGATCACGAGGTCAGGAGATCGAGACCATCCTGGCTAACACGGTGAAACCCTGTCTCTACTAAAAACTTCAAAAAATTAGCCAGGCGCAGTGGTGGGCGCTTGTAGTCCCAGCTACTCGGGAAGCTGAGGCAGGAGAATGGCGTGAACCCGGGAGGCAGAGCTTGCAGTGAGCTGAGATCACGCCACTGCACTCCAGCCTGGGAGACAGTGAGACTCCGTCTCAAAAAAAAAAAAATTGTTTTTGCAGAGACAAGTTCTCTTTATGTTGCCAGGGCTGGTCTTGAACTCCTGGCCTCAAGCAATCCTCCTGCCTTGGCCTCCCAAAGTGCTGGGTTTATAGATGTGAGCCACTGCACCCAGCTATGAAAAATTATTAATTTTTCTTCAGGCATGCATATCTACCATGTCACAGGAATCATCACAGGGAGTGTGAGGGAATAGACTCCCATTAAATGAGATGAGATTAATTGAGACAATGGATGTAACTCTCTCAGTAAAGTCCTTGTAAATGGTGACCTTTATTATTATAATGACGTAATCTCAGTCTGCCAAATCAGGTGTGCAACAAACTATTTTAACATAACAACTTCACTTGTGTTTTGAGTTCCCAGTCTACTAGATAACAGCAAATTAATCTTAGATATGTGAGATTTGTTTGTTTGTTTTGTAGAGTCGGAGGTCTCACTGTGTTGCCCAGGCAGGTCTCAAATTCTTGGCCTGAAGCTGTCCTCCCGCCTCAGCCTCCCAAAGGGTTGGGATGACTGGCGTAAGCCACCATGCCCAGCCCAAAATTTGGAGTTTTCTTTCCTTCCTGCTGGATGGTGCGTGGGTTCTAGGGTCTTACCTTGTGCGATGGTGTGAGTTGGAGGGCACTTGTTCCTTATAATCATCTTTCTTCGTACGTCACACAGAAGTGACCTGTTCTTGTGCCTATGCCTTCTTCAAGTCTGGGGCATCCTCTCTCCACTTCTATTTACAGCCTGGGGTCCATGGGAATCTTTCTGTTGCTTCAGTGTCAAACAAGGGCATGGACATCTTAGAGTGCCTGCGGCACTGCCAACCAAAACACCCTATATGCAGTGCCATCTCTGGGGTCATGTTGTTCCTTGGCATGCAGCCCAGGAGTCAGGGCCTCAGGCCTTTCTTTCTTGGAGCCACCTTGTCACTGCTGTCATATCAGTGCCTCACTTCTCTCTCCCCCTCCTTAAGGGGTTTTTTTTTGTGTTTTGTTTTGGTTTTTTTGAGACGGAGTCGGGCTCTGTCACCCAGGCTGGGGTGCAGTGGCCAGATCTCAGCTCACTGCAAGCTCCGCCTCCTGGGTTTACGCCATTCTCCTGCCTCAGCCTCCTGAGTAGCTGGAACTACAGGCGCCCGCCACCTCACCCAGCTAGTTTTTTGTATTTTTTGTAGAGACGGGGTTTCACCGTGTTAGCCAGGATGGTCTCGATCTCCTGACCTCATGATCCGCCCGTCTCGGCCTCCCAAAGTGCTGGGATTACAGGCTTGAGCCACCACGCCCGGCCTTAAGGGGCTTTTAATCTGGTCTCCCTAAAAAACTTTACCTATTATTACCTATCATTAAGAATAGGTTTAGTTTCTTTCAGAAACTATTGCTGTGGAGTGTTTTCCACTTTTGTTACCATTTCATCTCTCATCTGAGCCAATAGACACATAGATTGCTTAAATGGCTAAAGAAGCAGGGAAGGGAGGATACAAGAAGAAAATAAAAACAAGGCCAGCGCTGTGGCTCATGGCTGTAATCTTGGCACTTTGGGAGCCTGAGGCAGGCAGATCACTTGAGCCCAGGAGTTCAAGACCAGCCAGGGAAACATAGGGAGACCCTGTCTCTACAAAAAATCAAAAATTAGCCAGGCATGGTGGTGTGTACCTGTTAGTCCCAGCTACTCAGGAGGCTGAGGTGGGAGGATTGCTTGAGCCCAGGAGGTCAAGGCTGTGGTGAGCTGAGATCATGCCACTGCACTCTAGCCTGGGCCACAGAGCAAGACCTTGTCTCAAAAAGGAAAAAAAAAAAAAAAGAAAGAAAGAAAAGAAAAACATATTAGGTAAGGGTTCCAACTATAATATAATTTTTTTTTCTTTTTAAGACAGCATCTCACTCTGTTGCCCAGGCTGGAGTGCAATGGCGCAATCTCAGCTCACTGCAGCCTTGACCTCCTGGGCTCAAGTGATCCTTCCACTTCAACCTCCCAAGTAGCTGGGACCACAGGCATGTGCCACCACTCCCAGCTAATTTTTGTATTTTTTGTAGAGACGAGCTTTCACCATGTTGTACAGGCTGGTCCTGAGCTCCTGGTCTCAAGGAGTCCTCCTGCCTCAGCCTCCCAAAGTGTTGGGATTACAGATGGGAGCCATTAGGCCCAGCCTATAATGAGATTTTTATTATCAGATTAGCTTTTGTGCCTTAAACAACCATGAAACTGCCCAAAAGCTATAAGCAACCATTTTCAAACAATAGACAACAGGCAGTGCATGACAGTAATCCCTGAGATCACTGATGAGATGTTTCCCACAATTTCTCTGTCTCTCTGCTGGGGACAGCTTTCCAATTGCAGCATAGCAAGCTGGAATTCTGGCAGAGTAGGGATGCCCTGCTGTGTTGAGAAGCGATCAGAGTGAAGGGCTGCCGAAACCGCTGCAGTCCGTAAGTCATGGAGAGAATGGAGCTGCTTACATGGGAGGCAGAGATCCATGCCACGGCTTTCTCATGAGTTCTTGGCTGAAAACTGGGATGTACATGTGTAGGGGAGGACTACCTGAGGGTTACCAGAAAGAGGTTGCTACCCAGTTGAGAGCAAAACAGTCAGTCTGATAACAGAATCCAGAGCCTCTACAATGTATCATCCAGTGTCCTTTACACAATCTAAAATTCTTAAACGTGCAAGGAAACAGAAAAATATGACCCATAGTAAAAACAACAATCAATAGAAGCTGACCTCAAGATGGTCCAGATGTTGGACTTAGCAAAGACTTTAAGGAAATTATTATATGTTCAGAATTCTAAAGGAAAATATGTTTAAAGAATTAAAGAAAAAACTATGTTAAAATAATTAGGCCAGGTGCAGTGGCTCAAGCCTCTAATCCCAGCACTTTGGGAGGCCGAGGTAGGTGGATCACCTGAGGTCAGGAGTTTGAGACCAGCCTGACCAACATGGTGAAACCCTGTCTCTACTAAGAAAACAAAAAATTAGCCAGGTGTGGTGGTGTGTGCCTGTAATCCCAGCTACTCGGGAGGCTGAGGCAGGAGTATCACTTGAACCCAGGAGGCGGAGGTTACAGTGAGCCGAAATCATGCCATTGTACTCCAACTTGGGCAACAAGAGTGAAATTCCGTCTCTAAAAAAAAAAAAAGGAAAATATGGTCTTTTTTTCTTTTTTTAAGAGACAGGTTCTCACTACATTGCCTAGGCTGAACTTGAACTCGTGGGCTCAAGAGATCCTCTTGCTTCAGCCTTCCACGTAGCTGAGACTACAGGCATGCGCCCCCACACCTGGCAGGAAAGGTCTTTTCTTTTGAGGCAGGTTCTAACTCTGACACCCAGGCTGGAGTGCAGGTGGCATGATCTTGGCTCACTGCAGCCTCAACCTCCAGGGCTCAAGTGATCCTCCCACCTCAGCCTCCCGAGTAGCTGGGACTACAGGTGCACACCACCATGCCTAGCTAATTTTTGGATTTTTTTTTTTTTTTTTTTTTTGCAGAGACAGGTTTCACCCTGTTGCCCAGGCTGGTCTCAAACTCCTGGACTCCAGCAGTCCACCCACATCGGCCTCCCAAACTGTTGGAATTACAGGCATGAGCCACCACACTCAGCCAGGAAAGATCTTAATGAGTGAATGAATAGAAAACCAAGGAGACAAGTTGGTGGCTCACGCCTGTAATCCCAGTACTTGGGAGGCCAAGGCGGGCAGATCACTTGAGGTCAGGAGTTTGAGACCAGCCTGGCCAACATGGAAACCCTGTCTCTACTAAAAATGCAAAAATTAGCCGGGCATGGTGGCACATGCCTATAATCCCGGCTACTGAGGCTGAGGCAGGAGTATCTCTTGAACCTTGGAGGTGGAGGTTGCAGTGAGCAGGTATTGAGCCACTGCACTCCAGCACAGGTGACAGAGCAAGACTCTTTCTCAAAAAAAAAAAAGAAAAAAAAAAAAAAAAGGAGCAGGAGATTCCATCTCAAAAAATAAAAAAAGAAAAGAAAAAAACTACCAAGCAGATAAATGTCAATTATAGCAAAGTACCGTCTAGAAATTCTAGAACTGAAAAGTATAATAACTGAAACAAAAATTATTTAAGAAGGACTTGACTTTCTATAGAGAAGGCAGAAGACAAAGATAGGCAACTTAAAGACAGATCAAGAAAAATGATCCAGTCTGAAAAACAGAGAGAAAAAGAACTGAAGAAAAATACACCAAGCCTCAGAGATCCATGGAACAATATCAAATATGTGGATATATTTGCTTGTCTTATCATTATAGGAGAGGGACTAAAGGCCAATGGGAAGTTAGGTAGGGCTTACGGTTTTGCTTGTCACTATCATGTGCTCTGAGGAGGTCCTATGTTGATACCTCCAGGATCACTTTATTTAGGTGTTTCAGGCTGCTTGGATTCCCCAGAGAAGCCTCTTTGAATGTTCCAATCTCCTGGTAATGCTGTGGCTGCCACCTTAGGGAGCCCAGTGGGAGAATAGAGCTGGACTCAGCATCTAACATTCAATAGCAGTAGTCACTTAAGCCCTTATTTTTGGTGCAGTACTCATATCCTCAACTATGAGTGGTTTCCTCAGTCCAAAGACCTTCTATTTTACCATCTGTAGGTACTAATGCCTCTTCTTGGAGACAAGGGAGGGGTAGTTGCTAATAAGTATGGAGTGAGTGAGGGGATCTCAAGATCTAGCTGCATCTCAAACTGCTTTCACCCAGTTCTCATTATTTTGGACGTCCTTTCACTCCCAGTTCCAGAGATGCCTGGTTCTGTCAGTTTCTGTGCCTTTTTAGGATACTGTGATGCTTAATATATGTCAAATTGACTGGGCAAAGTGCCCAGAAATTTGGACAAACATTATTCTGGGTGTTTCTGTGAGGGTGTTTTTGGATGAAATTAGCATTTAGGTGGGGTCTGGTGGTTCATGCCTGTAATCTCAGCATTTTGGGAGGCCAAGGTGGGAGGATTACTTGAGGCCCGGGGTTTGAGACCAACCTGGGCAACACTGCAAGACCCTGTCTCTACAAAAACAAAATAAAAAAATTTGCATTGAAATCAGTAGACTTGAGTGAAGTCAATTGCTCTCTGTCTTGGTCTGCTCAGCCTTCTATAATAAAATACCATACACAGGCTGGTTAAACAACAGAAACATTTCTCACAGTTCTGGGGGCTGGAAGGTCCAAGGTCATGGTGCTAGGCAGTTTGCCTTCTGGTGAGGACCGTCTTGCTACAAGCCAGAGGCTGTAAAATACCTCTTCATCCACACTATGGATTTTGGATTTACCAGCCTATAATCATGCAAGCCGATTCCTTTTCTCTCTCACTCTCTTTGTCTCTTTCTTTCTGTCTCTCCTACATATGCGCGCACACACACACACACACACATACACCCCTTATTGCCTCCTATTGTTTCTCTGGAGAACCCTGCCCACTACTGGCCCAAGAATGGTTCCTTCTTAGGTCAGCTAAGACAGTTACCACTCTTCTGCTTTCTGGGTTCCAAAAACTTGCTGCTGTTGTCTCTCTGTCTCCTCTCTCTCTCTTTTTTTTTTCTTTTTTGAGACAGCGTTTTGTTCTGCCGGCCAGGCTGGCATACAGTGGCGCCATCTTGACTCACGGCAACCTCTGTCTCCCAGGCTCAAGTGATCCTCCGATCTCAGCCTCCCGAGTAGCTGGGACCACAGGCATGTGCCACCAAGCTTGGCTAATCTTTTTTTGTTTTTTTTGTTTTGTTTTGTTTTTGTTGAGACAATCTCCCTCTGTGGCCCAGGCTGGAGTGCAGTGGTGCAATCTCGGATCATTGCAGCCTCTGCCTCACAGGTTCAAGCAATTTTTCTGTCTCAGCCTCCCAAGTAGCTGGGATTACAAGTGTGTCCCACCATGCCTGGCTACTTTTTTTTTTGTATTTTTAGTAGAGACAAGGTTTCACCATGTTGGCCAGGCTGGTCTTGAACTCCTGGGCTCAAGTGATTCACCTGTTTTGGCCTTCCAAAGTGCAGGGATTATAGGTGTGAGCCACCTGGCCTGACCTGCTGTCATCTCTTCTGTTCTCATTCTTGTAGACTTACTGTAGTTTTTACTATATATACAGTCGCTTTACTATAGTAGGTTTTTGGGGAAATGGATCTAAATGAGCATGTTTAATCTGCAATTTCAGCCCAGAGCTCCTGTACTTCCTAATTCTTAAGAGTGATTTAAATAACAGAACGTTGCCTGGAAATTGTGTTCTTATCCAATATGTTAGCAGCCTTCTGTTGGCCTCCCCCTCATTAAAGGGCCTCAAAGAGATTTCTTCTTCTTCTTCTTCTTCTTCCTTCTTCTTCCTTCTTCTTCCTTCTTCTTCCTTCTTCTTCCTTCTTCTTCCTTCTTCTTCCTTCTTCTTCCTTCTTCTTCCTTCTTCTTCCTTCTTCTTCTTCTTTCTTCCTTCTTCTTCCTTCTTTCTTCTTCCCTTTGGCAGGGCCTTGCTCTGTTACCTATACTGGAGTACAGTGATGCCATCATAGCTCACTACAGCCTCGACCTGCAGGGCTCAAGCCATCCTCCCACCTCAGCCTCCTGAGTAGCTGGGACTACAGACATGCATCACCATGCCCAGCTAATTTTTAATTATTTTTTAATAGAGACATAGTCTCATTTTGTTGCCCAGGCTGGTCCTGAACTCCTGGGCTCAAGCAATCTTCACACCTCCCAAAATGCTGGGATCACAGGCATGAGCCACCATACCCTACCCTCAAAAGAGATTAATTAATTTCTTTATTTATTTTTGAGACAGAGTCTCACTCTGTCACCCAGGCTAGAGTACAGTGGTGTGATTTTGGCTCACTGCAACCTCTGCCTCCTGGGTTCAAGCAATTCTGCTGCCTCAGCCTCCCTAGTAGGTGGGATTACAAGTGCACGCCACCACGCCCAGCTAATTTTTGTATTTTTAGTAGAGACAGGGTTTCTCCATGCTGGCCAGGCTGGTCTTGAGCTCCTGACCTCAGATGATTCACACACCTCCAAAAGAGCTGGGATTACAGGTGTGAGCCATCATGCCTGCTTGTATTTTTTTTTTTTTTTTTTTTTTGAGACAGAGTTTCGCTCTGTCACCCAGGCTGGAGTGCAGTGGCGCGATCGCGGCTCACTGCAAGCTCCGCCTCCCGGGTTCACGCCATTTTCCTGCCTCAGCCTCCCAAGTAGCTGGAACTACAGGCGCCCGCCACCACGCCCAGCTAATTTTTTGTATTTTTAGTAGAGATGGGATTTCACCATGTTAGCTGGGATGGTCTCGATCTCCTGACCTCGTGATCCACCCGCCTCGGCCTCCCAAAGCGCTGGGATTACAGGCGTGAGCCACTGCACCCGGCCGCCTGCTTGTGTTTTTTTGTAGGGATGGAGTCTATGTTTCCCAGGCTGGTCTCTGAACTCCTGGCCTCAATCAGTCCTACCACCTCAGCCTCCCAAAGTGTTGGGACTACAGACATGGGCTTCGGTGCCCAGCCTCCAACATCTTTATTCTACCTCTAGTCTACTAAAAACCTCACAATTGTCTTGTAGTCTTTTTCATACACCCTTGCCTTCACAAAGCCTTTCTTCCCTGTTTTCTGTTAGCAGAATCTTGTTTTTTAAAATTTTTATTTTTATTTATTTATTTATTTTTTGAGATGGCATCTCACTCTGTCACCCAAGCTGGAGTGCAATGGTACGATCTCAGCTCACTGCAACCTCCACCTCCTGGGTTCAAGTGATTCTCCTGCCTCAGCCTCTCAAGTAGCTGGAATTACAGGTGCCTGCCACCACACCTAGCTATTTAATTTAATTTAATTTAATTTATTTGTTTATTTTGTATTTTTAGTAAAGACGAAGTTTCACCATGTTGGCCAGGCTGGTCTCGAACTCCTGACCTCAGGTGATCTGCCCGCCTCAGCCTCCCAAAATGCTGGGATTACAGGCGTGAGCCACTGCGCCCAACCGAATCTTGGTTTTTGTAGGCACATCTATGCTCCCCTCCGCCAACCAACACCATCCCCAGCTCAAGGGCAAATCTTGATTAGTTAGGCACCTTTTCCCTGGATGAAGATTGGCCCAGTGTGGACATGTGAAGGAGTTCTGGCCCATGAGACAGAGCGATCTCATGGGGAGGCTTCCAAGAAGTTTCCTCATTCTTTAAAAGAGACCCCAGGGAAGACTCATTCTCTTTTGCTAATTCTTGCTGAGGCTGAATGTGGCATCTGGAGCTGCAGCAGCCTTCTTGTGATCAGGACGGAATGAAGAGAAAGACAGAAAGACTGTGGGCCCTCCACAACATCAACAAATCCACCAACCATGTGGCTGAGCTGCCCTACTTCTTAATGAAATAATAAAATTACCTAAGTTTTTTTTTTTTTTTTTTTTTTTTTCAGAGACAGTGTCTCACCCTGTTGCCCAAGCTGGAGTGCAGTGGCCACATCATGGCTTGCTCCAGCCTCAACCCCTGGGCTCAAGGGAGAGCCCGACTTTCTTTGTTTGTTTGTTTTGTTTTGTTTTGAGACATTGTCTCACTCTGTGGCCCAGGCTGGAGTGCAGTGGTACAGTCTGTGCTCACTGCAGCCTCAACCTCCCCAGGCTCATATGATCCTCGCCCGTCAGCTTCTAGAGTAGCTAGAACCACAGGTATGTGTTGCCTGGCTAGTTTTTGATTTTTTTTTTTTTTTTTTCTTTTTAAGTTTTGTAATTTTTGTAGAGATGGAGTTTCACCACGTTGCCCAGGCAGGTCACAAAATGCTAGACTCAAATGATCCTCCTTCCTTGGCCTCTTTAAAGTGTTGGGATTACAGACTTGAGAGCCACCATGCTAAGCTTTTTTTTTTTTTTTTTTTTTTTTTTTTTGAGATGGAGTTGCGCTCTGTCACCCAGCCTGGAGTGCAGTAGTGCCATCATAGCTTACTGCAGCCTCAAACTCCAGGTCTCAAACCGTCCTCCCACCTCAGCCTCCCAAAGCTCTGGGATGACAGTCATGAGCCACCATGCCCAGCCAAAATGCCCTAACTTTTTAAAGCCTTATTGAAGTTGGATGTACTAGATCTTTTTTTGATTGGCCCTTCAGACCTATTTCTCTCTGTCAATCAGGAGGCTGGGTTTGGCCTGTGACATGTATCAGCAGATCAAAGGGTGGGAGTACAGAGCCAGGCCCTGGTTCACTGATGGCTGCATCCTTTGCCCAAGGCCATAACTCCTGTCAGGTGGCTTTTGTGCTATAGCTATGTATCAGATTTCAAGACCCTCTCCTTCCTTTTGCCCTCTCAATTAAAAAGTGTAGTGGTGGTTTCCTTCTGTTGCTAGTTTCATTCTTTGTGGTTCCCTGAACCCTACCTATACTTTACTAAGTAATCTCTTCATTAGCATCTCTTAAATATCCTCTTTTGGCTGGGCGCAGTGGCTCACACCTGTAATCCCAGCACTTTGAGAGTTCGAGGCAGGCAGATCACGAGGTCAGGAGATCAAGACCGTCCTGGCTAACATGGTGAAACCGTGTCTCTACTAAAAATACAAAAACTTAGCCAGGCATGGTGGTGGGCATCTGTAGTCCCAGCTACTTGGGAGGCTGAGGCAGGAGAATTGTGTGAACCCGAGAGGCAGAGGTTGCAGTGAGCCGAGATCGTGCCACTGCACTCCAGCCTGGGCAGCAGAGTGAGACTCCATCCCAGAAAAAGAAAAAAAAATCCTCTTATGAGTTTGCCAACTCTTTTCCACTAGGACCCTGACTGATACTTGGGTTTGCAACTGATGCAATTACTGCTCACCTGAATGAACCCTTACTGTCTTTAAAGACATTTTACTATCATCTTTCATGTAGGTGAGTTTGTTCATTGGTTTCAGAGCATGAAGTGTTATAATGTGCCCATTTTTATTTTTGTCTGACATTCTGATAGGTGATTGTTTTTATCAAAACATCTACTCTTCTAATAAATCTATCAATATTTTTTGATTCCACCTATAACTTTTGTTTTTTATTTTTATTTTTTTGAGACGGAGTCTCACTCTGTCACCCAGGCTGGAGTGCAGTGGTGCAATCTTGGCTCCCTGCAACCTCTGCCTCCCAAGTTGAAGCAATTCTCCTGCCTCAGCCTCCTGAGTAGCTGGGATTACAGGCGTGCGCCATGACACCTGGCTAATTTTTATATTTTTAGTAGCAACGGGGTTTCACAATGTTGGCCACTGGTCTCAAACTCCTGACCTCAAGTAATCTGCCTGCCTTGGCCTTCCAAAGTGCTGGGATTACAGGCGTGAACCACTGCTCCTGGCCCATCTATAACTTTTGAGTTGTTCACATTTATGGAAAAACAATGAGGAGAAATAAATTACCAAATGTTTTTAGATTAATAATTTTTACATGCCTTGCAAGTATCTTCTGAAGAAGTGTTATGAGATGATCCAGCCGGGCATAGTGGCTTATGCCTGTAATCCCAGTACTTTTGGAGGTGGGCAGATAACCTGAGGTCAGGAGTTAGAGACCAGTCTGGGCAACATGATGAAACCCCGTCTCTACTGAAAATACAAAAATTAGCCAGGCGTGGTGGTGCATGCCTGTAATCCCAGCTACTCAGGCAGCTGAAGCAGGAGAATTGCTTGAACCTGGGAGGTGGAGGTTGCAGTTAGCTGATGATGACTATTGAGATGTAACACCAGAGGCATGATCCATGACAGAATTAATAAGCTGGACTTTATTAAAACTAAAATTTTCTACTCTACAAAAGACACTCTTAAGAGAACAAAAAGACAAGACATAGACTAGAATAAAATGTTTGCAAAAGATGTATCTGATAATGGATCATTATCCAAAATATACAAAGAATTCTCAAAACTTGACAATAAGAAAACAAATAACCTGATTTAAAAATGAGCCAAAGGCCTGGTGTGGTGGCTCACACCTGTAATCCTAACACTTTGGGAGGCTGAGGCAGTAGGATTGCCTCAATCCAGAAATTCAATACCAGCCTGGGCAATATAGTGAGACCTTGTGTCTGCAAAAAATATAAATTAGCTGGGTGTGGTGGTGCATGCCTGTGGTCTCAGCTACTTGCTAGGCTGAAATGGGAGGATGGCTTGAGCCCAGGAGGCAGAGGTTGCAGTGAGCCATGATTGTGCCACTGCACTCCAGTCCAGGCAATAGAGCAAGACCCTGTCTCAAAATACAAAAGCAAACCCAAAAATATGCCAAAGACCTTAACAGACACCTTAACAAAGCAGATAAACAGATGGCAAATAAGCATATGAAAAGATGTTCCACATTTCCCTTTCATGAGGGAAATGCAAAATAAAACAATAATAAGATGTCATTGCATACCTATTAGAATGGCCAAAATCCAGAACACTTACAACATCAAATGCTGGCAAGCATGTGGAGCAACAGGAACTCTCATTGCTGATGGGAATGGAGAATGGCACAGGCACTTTGGAAGACAGTATGGTAGTTTATTACAAAACCAAACCTACTCTTGCCATATGATCCAATGTCGGCACTCTTTGGTATTTACCCAAAGGAGTTGAAAACTTACGTCCACACAAAACCCTGCCCAGGTATTTATAGCAGCTTTATTCATAACTGCCAAAACTTGGAAGTAACCAAAATGTCCTTCAGTAGGTGAATGGATAAATCGTGATACATTCAGACAATGGAATATTACCCAGCACTAAAAAGAAATGAGCTACCAAGCCGTAAAGAGATGTGGAGAAAACTTAATTCCATAATATTAAGTGAAAGAAGCCAGTCTGAAAAGGCTATATACTCTGTATTATTCCAACTCTATGGCATTCTGGAAAAAACAAAACTGTGGAGATGGTAAAAAGATCAGTGGTTGCCAGGGGCTGAGGGCAGGAAGGGATGAATAGGCAGAGAACGGAGGAGTTTTAGGGCAGTGAAAATACTCTGTATGATACTATAATGGTGGACACATGTCCTATATATTTCTCCATTGTCCATAGATTGTACAACACCAAAAATGAACCTTAATATAAACTATACACTTTAAGTGATGGTGTGTCAATGTAGGTTCATCAGTTGTAATAAATGTAGCACTCTGGTTGATAATGGGGGAGACTGTGCATGTGGGGGGGCGCGCACATATGAGATATCTCAGTGCCTTCCTCTTAATTTTGCTATGAACCTAAAACTGCTCTCAAAAAAATAAAATCTGGCCGGGCGCAGTGGCTCACACCTGTAATCTCAGCACTTTGGGAAGCCTAGGCAGGCGGATCACCTGAGGTCAGGATTTCGAGATCAGCCTGGCCAACATGATGAAACCCTGTCTCTACTAAAAATACAAAAATTAGCTGGGTGCGGTGGCACACGCCTATAATCCCAGGTACTTGGGAGGCTGAGGCAGGAGAATCGCTTGAACCCAGGAGGCGGAACTTGCAGTGAGCTGAGATCACACTGCTGCACTCCAGCCTGGGCAACAGAGTGAGACTCTGTCTCAAAAAAACTAATAAAATAAAATAAAATAAAGTCTTTAAAAAAATAATCTTTGGCTACTTCAGCCATTTTCTCGCTTCTCAGGCCATGGCTTTGGTTTCATCCTCAACCTCCAACTAGGTTCCTCTGACAACTTTTTTTTTTTTTTTTTTTTTTTTTTTTTTTTAACATTTCTCTGCTCCAAAACCAGGCCCCAGATTCAGGGAGGAAATTATGTAGAGGGTGATGGTCTTACACCCAGATCACCTTTGGTTTTCCCCAAATGGCCACTTGATGGCACCCAAGAATCTTCTTCTTGTTCACATGATTCCTGGAATGGCTCATATGAAATAGAGGGGGTATGATGAATGAAGGACTTTTGATAAAAGTCATTAGATGCACCGGGCGCGGTGGCTGAAGCCTGTAATCCCAGCACTTTGGGAGGCCGAGACGGGCGGATCACGAGGTCATGAGATCGAGACCATCCTGGCTAACACGGTGAAACCCTGTCTCTACTAAAAAAAATACAAAAAACTAGCTGGGCGAGGTGGCGGGCGCCTGTAGTCCCAGCTACTCGGGAGGCTGAGGCAGGAGAATGGCGTGAACCCGGGAAGCGAAGCTTGCAGTGAGCTGGATTCGGCCACTGCACTCCAGCCTGGGCAACAGAGCAAGACTCCGTCTCAAAAAAAAAAAAAAAAAAAAAGTCATTAGATGCTACGGATGTGTTCCAGTGTGTTCCATTGTTGCCCACAGTACTATCATGTCTGCCTTTTTCTTTTCTTTTTTTTTTTTTTTTTGTAGAGATGGGGGTCTCACTATGTTGCCCTGGCTGGTCTTGAACTCTTGAACTCGAGCAATCCTTCTGCCTCAGCCTCTCAAAGTGTTGGGATTATAGGTATGAGCCACTGCACCTGGCCTGTGTCTGCCATTTTTTGGCAGATAATGGAAAGGCATGATTCACAACAGTATTATTCTGTTAATTTCATCCAGATGAAAAAATACTGATCACATAAATAGAAATGTATGTTTAGAGAAGTGTAGAAATATCACCATATACAAAATATACTATCATCATCAAAGAGTTGTTAAAAGTTTTCCTACTCAAATTTGAAATATCTACCAGGCGTGGTGGCTCACACCTGTAATTCTAGCACTTTGGGAGGCTGAGGCAGACAGATAACGAGCTCAGCAGTTCGAGACTAGCCTTGGCAACATAGCGAGACTGCGCCTCTACTAAAAAATTAAAAAATTAGGCCGGGCACGGTGGCTCAAGCCTGTAATCCCAGCACTTTGGGAGGCCGAGACGGGTGGATCACGAGGTCAGGAGATCGAGACCATCCTGGCTAACACGGTGAAACCCCGTCTCTACTAAAAAATACAAAAAACTAGCCGGGCGAGGTGGCAGGCGCCTGTAGTCCCAGCTACTGGGGAGGCTGAGGCAGGAGAATGGCATAAATCCGGGAGGCAGAGCTTGCAGTGAGCTGAGATCCGGCCACTGCACTCAGCCTGGGCGACAGAGCGAGGCTCCGTCTCAAAAAAAAAAAAAAGAAAAAAAAATTTAAAAATTAGCCGGGTGTGGTGGTGTGCACCTGTAATACCAGCTACTCAGGAGACTGAGGTGGGAGGATGACTTGAGCCCGGGAGGTTGAGGTTACAATGAGTCAGGATCACGCCACTCACTCCAGCCTGGGCAACAAAGTAAGAGTCTATCTCTTAAAAAGAAAAAAAAAAAAAAAAGAGTCTGGGCACGATGGCTCATGCCTGTAATCCCGGCACTTTGGGTAGGCCAAGGCATGTGGATCACCTGAGGTCAGGAGTTCTAGCCCAGCCCGGCCAACATGGTAAAACCCCATCTCTACTAAAAATACAAAAATTAGCTGGGTGTGGTAGCAGGCACCTATAATCCCAGCTACTCGGGGGGCTGAGGCAGGAGAATCACTTGAACCCGGGAGGTGGAGGTTGCAGTGAGCCGAGATCACGCCGTTGCACTCCAGCCTGGGGAACAAGAGCGAGACTTCATCTCAAAAAAAAAAAAAAGGAGAGAGAAATATCCTTGCCCTTTAATACAGTGAGACAAACACTTTATAGGTCAAATGGGAAAGGAAGTCTGTGAAGACTTTCAGATGCAACAAGACCTTGACTACTGACTTTCACTATAGAATCAGCAGGTGGGGGGGTGTAAAATGACAAAATAGAATTTCAGAAACTAAATTGGTCAAGATGTGTGCAGAAACCTGATTCAAATGGCCTAGATAGTTCCAGAGTTCTTGCAAGTATAAGACGCACAGTTATCAAAGAGACGTTCTCATCTTGAAATATTAATGGGTTGGCCCATGATACATCCCTCTATACTCCCAGGGGAACCCACTTAAAAGCAATAATATATTAAATGATATCCTCCTAAATTAGTACAAAGCATTCTATAAAAAGCATGTCAAGGTCTTCTTTTCACATGTCCTACTGTGGCAGATGCTGTTGGTGCCTCACC
Organism: Theropithecus gelada; assembly: GCF_003255815.1. Taxonomy (NCBI): domain Eukaryota; kingdom Metazoa; phylum Chordata; class Mammalia; order Primates; family Cercopithecidae; genus Theropithecus; species Theropithecus gelada. The sequence goes on from NC_037675.1 coordinate 4,464,206, forward strand.
TATGTCCCCCTGGATCCCTTTTACCATTTCTGTCCTGTTATCCTCCACCTTCTGTGACCTTTGTTTCCAGTGGCTTGTACCTGAGAGCATCACACCTGGTCTGCTGGGGTTGCTTGAGAGTTTATGTGTCCTTCCTCCCTGTGTTCATAACCACTGACTGGTGCAGGAAAGCCTGCACTTTCACTGATGTGAAAGCCCAGCTCCGTCATTACAGTGGAACAAACTCTAAAGTGTAATTTCCCCTTCAGAACTCACCTCTGCATCAGGCTGAGGCTGGGACATGGCCAGCATCAAAGCCTTGCTTGGCGTCTTTCTCTTCCTTTACTTCTTTTCTACATTCCTTTAATTGTTTCTTCTGGGAGCACTTCCTTAATAAATCATTTGCACATTGCTACTGTCTCAAAATTTGTTTTCGGGAACCCAACCTAAGAAACCAACCATCCCTGATAAACCATGCTGCCATGTGCAGCCTAAAATTGGGATACACATCAAAGTTCACCAGGAAAAAAAACTTCACTGAAACATTGTTAATAGGGGCCTTTGGCCTTGAATCTACAACTGCAAAAAGACTTCTGTAATGTAGGCAGGGAGGGGAGTGAAGAGACAGAGCAATGCTACTTAGAGCTTTGCCCTTGACACAAAAACAGGAGCTGCTAGGGAAACAACCACTGCAATCATCTGTGCTTCATGAGGAGCAGCCACCAGGGGCTGTTGGTTGTGATTCTGTTCTTCTTGCTATGGAATGGTCCTGGATCTCTGTCTGTTTGTTTGTTTGTTTGTTTTTTTCTTAAGAGTCTTGTGCTATCACCCAGGCTGGACAATGCAGTGGTGGGATCTCGGCTCACTGCAAACCCTGCCTCCTGGGTTCAAGTAATTCTCCTGCCTCAACCTCCCTAGTAGCTGGAATTATAGGCACCTGCCACCACACCCGGCTAATTTTCTTATTTTTAGTAGAGACAGGGTTCGCCATGTTGGCCAGGCTGGTCTTGAACTCCTGACCTCAAGCAATCCGCCCACCTCAGCCTCCCAAAGTGCTGGGATTACAAGCTTGAGTGCCCGGCCTTGAATCTCTGTTTTAACTTCCTCTTCAGTTGAAGGGAATTGGCAATCCCAAAACAAAGATACTTCACCAATCCAAACGTGTTTGTAAAAACTCACTGCCTCCTGAAGTCTTGGGCACTCACTTGGCTTAACTATAATTTTCTCATTCAACATCTCACCAGACTAAGAAAGCAATGCTATTCTTTGACACAGCAACATGCCAAGAACTTGTGTATCTTTTGTTGTCAGCTATGCTTACATGGGACTCACAGTTACTGGAAGCCATAACATGAAATATAGACAATTTCAGATGAGCAAAAGCTGAGATAATTCATTTTCATCAGACCTGCACTACAATAAGCGCTAAAGATTGTTCATCAGGCTGAAAGGCAAAGATATCCAGTGACGACACTCCTTGGTATTTACCCAAAGGAGCTGAAAACTTATGTCCACATAAAACCCTGCACAGATATTTATAGCAGTTTTATTCATAACTGCCAAAACTTAGAAGCAACCAAGATGTCCTTCAGTAGGTGAATGGATAAATAAATGTTGGTACATTCTACAGAAAGGAATGAAGAACATATTATATGGGCTAATATAAAAGCCTATATTTTTTGAATTTTAAGAATAATTTCTTTAAAAAACAACTTCTTTAAAAAACAAACAAAAACAAAAATAATGTATTATAATATTTAAAACATGTAAGGCCAGGCTGGCTCACACCTGTAATACCAGCACTTTGGGAGATTGAGGCAGAAGAATCACTTAAGTCTAGGAATTTGAGACCACTCTGGGCAATATGGTTAGACTCCCTCTCTACAAAAAATAAAAAAAAATTAGACTGGCTTGGTGGTGTGTGCCTGCAGTCTCAGCTACCCAGGAGGCTGAGGTGGGAGAATCACCTGAGCCTGGGAAGTTGAGGCTGCAATGAGCCATGATTGTACCATTGCACACCAGCCTGGGCAATAAAGTGAGACTCTCTCTTAAAAATAAAAATAAAACATGTAAAAGTAAAATATATGACAATAGTAGCAGAAGGACAGGTAGGGTAAATGAAATTATTCTCTCTTTAGGTTATACATTTTATGGAAATTGGTATAAATTAATTCTAAGCAAAATGTAATAAATCAGCTTATGCTTGTAATCCCAACACTTTGGGAGGCTGAGGCAGGCAGATCTCAAGGTCAAGAGATTGAGACCATCCTGGCCAACATGGTGAAACCCTGCCTCTACTAAAAATACAAAAATTAGCTGGACGTGGTGGCACGCGCCGCCTTTAGTCCCAGCTACTTGGGAGGCTGAGGCAGGAGAATCACTTGAACCCAGGACACGGAGGTTGCAGTGAGCCAAGATCGCGCCACTGCACTCTAGCCTAGTGAATGAGTGAGACTCTGTCTCAAAAAAAATAAAAAATAAAAATAAATTTTTTAAAAAAGCATACTGTAATCACCTGGAGTTAAACTGAAAATATTATATAAAGAGGTAGAGCTAGAAACCAATAGAAGAAATAAAATGGACTAATAAAAATATTTGATTAATTGAAGGCAGGCAAGGAGAACAGAATGAAAAACAGGTGGCACAAATAGAAAACAAATAGCAATACAGTAGATTTAAACACAATCCTAGCAATCATTACATTAAATATAAATGGACTAAACACTTCAATAAAAAGGCAAATATTATCAAACTGCGTAAAAAATGACCCGAATCTATGCTGGATTTTATTTTGTTTTGTTTTGGCTTCAGGGATTTTTTTTTTTTTTTTTTTTTTTTTAGACGAGGGCACATTCTGTGGCCCAGGCTGGAATGCAGTGGCATGATCACAGCTCACTGCAACCTCTGCTTCTTGGGCTCAAGTGATCCTCCTGCCTCAGCTTCCCGAGTAGCTGGGATGCAGACAGGCATGCACCACCACGTCTGGCTAATTTTTGTATTTTTTTGTAGAGGTGGGGTTTTACCATGTCACCCAGACTGGTCTCAAACTCCTGGACTCAAGCGATCTGCCTATCTTGGCCTCCCAAAGTGCTGGGATTATAGGCATGAGCCACCACACCTGGCTATGCTGTCTTAAGAGACACACTTTGAATATATAGAGACCAAAAAGTGAAAGTAAAAGGATGGAGAAATATATATTTAATACAGGTAAGAAGATGAAATATAAACAAGAATAAGAACAAATAAGAAAGCTGATATGGTTATATTCATATTGAACAAAGTAGGCATCAAGATAAGGAGTACTAGCAGATACAAGAAGAAAAACTTCATAAAAGAATCAATTCAGCCGGGCGCGGTGGCTCAAGCCTGTAATCCCAGCACTTTGGGAGGCCGAGACGGGCGGATCACGAGGTCAGGAGATCGAGACCATCCTGGCTAACATGGTGAAACCCCGTCTCTACTAAAAATACAAAAAACTAGCCGGGCGTGGTGGCGGGCGCCTGTAGTCCCAGCTACTCGGAGGCTGAGGCAGGAGAATGGCGTGAACCTGGGAGGCGGAGCTTGCAGTGAGCCGAGATCGCGCCACTGCACTCCAGCCTGGGTGACACAGCGCGAGACTCCGTCTCAAAAAAAAAAAAAAAAAAGAATCAATTCATCAAGAATATTTAACAATCCTGTATGTGTGCACTTAGTAACTATTAGTTTGCTAGGGCTGCCATAGAAAGCCACCACAGACTGATGGTGTCAGCAATCAAAATTTATTTTCTCACAGTTCTGGAGGTTAAACATCCAAGACAATGGTGTTGACAGGGTTGATTCCTTCTGAGGGCCATCTTCTCCCTTTGTCTACATATTATCTTCCCTCTTTCTGTGTCTGTGTCAAAATTTCCTCTTCTTACAAGGACACCAGTCATATTGGATTAGGGCCTACCCTAATGACCTCATTTTAACTTAATCATCTCTGTAAAGACCCTAGCTCCAATTACAGTCACGTTCTGAGGTACTCGGAGTTAAGACTTACACAGATTTTGGGGGAGGACACAATTCAGTCCATAACAGTAATGGGGCTTCAAAATACATGAAGGAAAAGCTAACAGAACTAAAGCAATAACTAGACAAATACACAGTTATGATTAGAGATTTTAATATCTCTCTGTCAGTCACTGATTAACCAAGAAAACAAAAATCACTAAGTATGTGTAAGACTTGAATGACACAATTAACCAACCTTGCCTAACTGACATTTAGAAAACACTATGCCAGATAACTACAGAATACACTTGTTCTCAAGGACACATAAAAAATTCCCCATGATAGACCATATGCTGGACTATAAGGTCAATAAATACTAAGAGGCTGACATCTTATAGATTATGTTCTCTGCCCACAATGGAATTATATTTGATAGAATAACAAAAACAAATCTAGAAAATCCCCCAGTAATTGGAAATTAAACAACATACTACTAAGTAACTCACAGGTCAAAGAATAAATCACAAAGGAAATTTAAAGATATGTTAGGCCAGGCATGATGGCTCATGCCTGTAATCCCAGCACTTCGGGAGGCTGAGGCAGGCAGATTGCTTGAGATCAAGAGTCCAAGACCAGCCTGGGTAACGTGGTGAAACTGTCTCTATAAAAAATACAAAAATTAGCTGGGCATGGTGGTGCATGCCTATAGTCCCAGCTACTCGGGAGGCTGAGGTGGGAGATGACCCTGTTTCAAAAAGCTCACAAAATTTCATTCTTCGAAAATATTAATAAAATTGATAAATTCCAGCACTTAGAAAGAAAGACAGAAGGAGAGAAAAAAAAGTGGGGCCAGAGTAAAGGCTATATGATGGTTTCTTACACTGTGCTGATGGTATTTCTCTATGTTTGAATTTAACAGTCAGCCCTCGATATCCATGGGTTCTGCATCTGTGGACTCAACCAACCTCGAATCAAAAGAAATTTTTTTATTGTGTCTGTAGTGAACATGTGCAGACTTTTTTTCTTGTCATTGTTCCCTAAACAATACAGTATAACAACTATTTACATAACATTTACACTTTATTAGATATTATAAGTAATGTAGAGATGATTTAACGTTCTGTATATGAGAAAATGTCCATAGGTTATATGCAAATACTACTCCATTTTATATCAGGGACTTGAGCATCCATGGATTTTGGTATCTGAGGGAGGCCCTGGAACCGATCCACTACGGATATCCAGGGATGACTGTATATCAAAATAAAAATTTAAACAAGGTGGGTGAAATGTGCAAAATGATACTATTGTAGGCCTCATATTTTGGTCAAGAGAGATTGTCTTTTTCTGCTGAAATGAAGACAGCAGTGGGAGAGGTGTGGAAAGGAATAAAAGTTATGGTTGAAGGAATGGGAGGGCTGAGTCAGTCCTTAGATGCAACATGACAATGGCCTGTACAAATTAGGCTTCCATGCACCTGTCCTTCTGACCTGGATGCCTACATAAGCTGTGTGGTATCTTTGTCATATGGAGTTTTCTGAGCTACGTCGGGTTTCCAAACTAGTTTTCATTCTCTCAGTGTTTCTTGTAATCAAAACTTAAGCTCCTCTTACAGATCTAACCTAAACAGCACATAAAGCCAAGTTTTGGTTTTTTTTTTCTACAATGTTATGGGGAAAGAGGATTAAGTTTTATAGGGGGAGAAGACAGGCATTTAAATTTAGACCTCATGGATGAAAGCAAGCCTCATGTTGCATCTGAATCAGAAACAAGGCAGAGTCATTTCTTTATTCTAAAAGCCAACGGCTGCTCAGAGACAAGCAGATTGAAGCACTTCCTCCCTGCGCAGAAATTCTCAGGGTATACACACACACACATTTACATACACATATGGTTAGAAGAACAAAGAAAAGCGAAAAGAAAACTAATTCACTAATGATGTCATTTGCAACTTCAGGGTATAGTTATATGTCTCATATCACCTAATTTCCTCCAAAAAGCATGTTTCATGAGTCCAGGCAATTCTCTCATAGCAGTAAGTTTAAGAGTTACATTGTAGACAAGCACTAATCAAGTAGTCAAGTCAGGTGAAAAGAAAAGAAAAAAAGAGAGAGACATTGTTTCTTTTAGATTTTTATTATGAAAAATTTCAGTGTGCACAAAAGAGAAGTGTAATGAACTCTTCATATACCCATTACTCAGACTCAACAATCGAATTACACTGAGTTGGCAAAAACTGTAAAAGAGGAAGCATGCAATTTGGAATCCAGGGTAGGCTACAGTTAAATTTAGCTTTACTGGGACTTTGTTTCAACTTGATTAATCAACTAATCAAGGTTCGTTTAACTTCGGTTTCCTTATCGGCATAAAGAAAGGCTAAAGGCGGCCGGGCGCGGTGGCTCAAGCCTGTAATCCTAGCACTTTGGGAGGCCGAGACGGGCGGATCACGAGGTCAGGAGATCGAGACCATCCTGGCTAACACGGTGAAACCCCGTCTCTACTAAAAAATACAAAAAACTAGCCGGGCAAGGTGGCGGGCGCCTGTAGTCCCAGCTACTCGGGAGGCTGAGGCAGGAGAATGGCGTAAACCCGGGAGGCGGAGCTTGCAGTGAGCTGAGATCGGGCCACTGCACTCCAGCCCGGGCGACAGAGCCAGACTCCGTCTCAAAAAAAAAAAAAAAAAAGAAAGGCTAAAGGCTATTCACAGCCCACCATCTGTGTCAAGTGTATAGGTTCAGGTGGAAGGCTCAGGCTCTGTTCAAGATTCTATGTCTTAGTTCATTTATTTCTATTCAAGTTTTGGGGGACAAAAAGGCTTTATGTTATTTTTAATTTTTTTTTTTTTTTTTTTTTTAAGAGACAGAATCTTACTCTGTCTCCCAGCCTGGAGTGCAGGGTGTGACCATAGCTCCATGCAGCCTCAAAACTCCTGGGCTCAAGTGATCCTCCTGCCTCAGACTCCCAAGTGGCTGGAACTACAGGTGCGTGCCACTACACCTGGCTGCTTTATGTTACTTTCTACATTTTCTCAGCAAAAGTGAGACTTAACATTTTCTAACTCTACAATCTGCTGTGTTTAAGATAATGAGCAGGGTATCTGTGTGAAGATGATCACTGGGCAAGGAGATCTCTGAACCTGGATCTTGAGAGTTCTGGGACTGGAGATCTGTTAGAAGTGACAGTCCATAAATGTGGGAGACAATGTCAAGAAAAAGAGTTGGGAAGGAGAGTAAGGCCTGGGTAGAGCTCCTGTGGAACATTCACATTCAGGTCAGAGGAGGGACATGCAAGGGCTCGGGCATGACAGAGTCCTGGGAGAAAGGGAAATAAAAGGGTCGACCACATCAAGGGAGTGGAGGGTGCTAAAGTCCTTCAGAATGAGGCAGGAGAAAGGCTTGGCACAAAGGCTGAGGGGCAGAGAGAAAAACCTAATTTCAGCTGAGTGCAGTTGGGATCACGCCTGTAATCCCAACACTTTGGGAGGCTGAGGCAGGTGGATCACCTGAGGTCGGGAGTTCGAGACCAGCCTGGCCAACATGGTGAGACCTTGTTTCTACTAAAAGTACAAAAAAATTAGTCGGGCGTAGTGGTGCACACCTGTAGTCCCAGATACTCAGGAGGCTGAGGTGGGAGGATTGCTTGAACCCCGGAGATGGAGGTTGCAGTGAGTGTAGATTGCGCCACTGCATTTCAGCCGGGGTGACAGAGCAAGACTCCATCTCAAAAAAAAAAGAGAAAAATCTAATTTCTATCCAGCTCTCCCCACCCCTCTGTACTTGCTTCCTGCTGGTCCTTTTCAATTCTGGAATCACTGGCCTCTTTGTCCCCAAGAGACCTCTCCCCCAGTCTCCTATCATCTATTTTTTCCCATTCCTCCTGGACTAGCTAATTCCTACTCATTGGCCAGATCCCAGCCTGAAAATCTCTTCTTGACCTTTTAGGCCAGATCTGATCCCACAGTAATACACTCTGTACTTCTCCATCAAACATCTCGATCATCTTTGTGTATTTTCATGACTCTGACCAATGCCCAGGCAGTTAGCTCCATGAGGGTAGAGACCAAGTTTATAACAGGTGCCTACCTCAGGGTCTGGCCCAAGTGTGCTCAGTAAAGAGTTATTGAATGTATGAATGAATGAATCAATGAAGGTAAGTAGGTGTTGGCATAGTCTAAGGACTCAAGGCCAGATGTTCTTTCTGGAACTGCACAGAAGTTCTAGTTTATCGTCTGCAGTTGCCATTGACAACCCTGGGTAACACCAACCACTTTATCCCCTACTGCTGCTCCCATGGCCAGGGTCCTGCCCGGGCCAGGCCAGCTTACTGCTCTCCACGCTCAGCCTGGAACTCTGAGTATCGCTGACCATCTCAGGAAGAGATGCTTCTGGGGACTGATGAGGGGGGAAGCCAGACTGGAATGCGTGGGAGGTGAGGAAAGGGAGATTGTGGATGCAGACAGCTTTTTCACAAGTTTGGCTTTGAAAGGGAGGAGAGAATTAGGAGGTAGCTGCAAGGAGATTTGGGGTCGAAGCAGTTTTTTTTTGTTTGTTTTTTTTTTGTTTTTTTTTTTTAATTTCAGGAGAGATTTAAATATGTCTAAATGTCAGTGGGCAAGTTCTAGTTAGTTGGGAGAGGTTGAGTAAATAGGAATGGGAAAGAATACTGAGGGGAGGAGAAGAGGGGCTTCGATTGAGCACCGGGATGGTAGTTAGCAGGCTCCTTCTGCCTCAGGCTTGGCTGAGGCCCCAGACAGGCGGGGCAGCCCCTCCCGATCCCAGCGTGGGATGCTAGACCACCTATGCAGGGCTGGGAGGGAAATGTCTGAGAGCTGGTAGTTCTGAGTCACTGTATTGATCACCCACATCCAGCTTATAAAGCAGTTGGACAGGCCAAGAGAGAGGAGTCAGAGACTAGGAAGCAGATTTCTTTATTTTTTATTTTTTAAATTTTGTATTATTTTTATTATTATTTTATATTTGAGACAGAGTTTTGCTCTTGTCGCCCAGGCTGGAGTGCAGTGGCGTGATCTTAGCTCACTGCAACCTCTACCTCCTGGATTCAAGTGATTCTCCTGCCTCAGCCTCCCGAGTAGCTGGGATTACAGGCATGTGCCACCATGCCTGGCTAATTTTGTATTTTTAGTAGACACAGGGTTTCACCATGTTGGTCAGGCTGGTCTCAAACTTCTGACCTCAGGTAATGCATCCGCCTCGGCCTCCCAAAGTGCGGAGATTACAGGTGTGAGCTGCTGCGCCCAGCGAAAGCAGATTTCTTTAGCAGAGGTTTGTACTGTGGAGCCCACCCCCAGCCACACCCATGGGGGAGGGGAGGGTGCGTCCTGCTTTCCTCAGATCAACCGAGGGGGGTCACTGGAACCAGAGAGACACGGGGTGTCCGACTCACACCTAGAAATCTACAGGGGTATGTGTATGTGTGTTGTCTGCCTGTCAGTCCACTGGGCTTTGGGTTTATTTTATTTTTATTTTTAATTTTAAAAAATTGAGATGGGGCATCTTGCTGTGTTGCCCAGACCGGTCTAGAACTCCTGGGCCCAAGCAATCCTCCCACCTTGGCCTCCCAAAGTGCTGGGATAACAGGCGTGAGCCACCCGCCTGGTGTATGTACTCTTCGCTCAGCATTATGTTTTTGTGATTCATGTTTCATGTATCAGTAGTTCATAATATTACACTATTAACTTTTTTTTCTTTTTTCTTTTTTTTTTTTTTTTTGAGATGGAGTCTTGCCCTATCGCCCAGGGTGGAGTACAGTAGCATAATCACAGCTCACTGCAGCCTCCACCTCCCGGGTTCAAGCGATTCTCCTGCCTGAGACTCCTGAGTAGCTGGCATTACAGGTGCCTGCCACCATGCCCAGCTAATTTTATATTACACTATTAACTTAAAGCTCATGGCAAATATTGTTAGATTCCCCTCCAGAAAAATGTGATCAAGTTTTTAAATTTTTTTATTTTTTATTTTTTTAAATAAAAAATGGATTTTTAAATAGTGTTATCTGGCCACACTGTAAGGATGTGTCAGCCCCAGCCTCTTCTTGGCTTTTGCTTCCTCCATTCAAGGGTCAGAGTCTGAGTGCCTAGGTGGGCTCAGAGCCTTCCCTCTCCAGCCTCCCCGCTGCCCCAGAGAGGACAAACACCATTTCTGACTACCCTACATACTCAGAGTGCCATTCTCAGGATCACAGTAGAGGCAGGACTGAGAAACAAGTGCTCACGAGGCTGATGGGTTGCCTCGGCCTTATCAGCAGCAGAAGAATTCTGGGATGTTCAGCTCCCAGAAGACCCTCCACAGTTCCCAAGGGCCTCTGCATCCATGATGAGGGTGACAAAACTTCTCTGAGTCTCAGACAACTTTGAGACTGGGATGGAAACAGAGGATTGCATAAGTTTCAGGAGGCTGCTGGACCCCCAGTCTTGAATCCTGACTTTGGGACACCTTCTCTAGCACGTGTCTGCCTGGCTGAGCTGCAGGCCTCATACACTGTCTCCCTAGGACCTGCAGTTGAACCATTCCGTGCTTACGGACATGTGGATTACACGAGCAGGGCCCTAGGCCTCTTCCTAACCTCAGAATTTTTTTTTTTTTTTTTCTAAAAAGGCAAGGCACTATTTTAGTCACTGTTTTGTGGGGAGAAAAAAAAATCCTGTTTATCCTTATGATTCATTTTGGTGGTTTTTGGATAATGTTGTATTGATTCATGACAACTCACTCAGCATCTGGTATGAATTAAATGAGACTTTCTCTTTCTGACGGTACAATGAAAGATCTTAAACAACGCTAACATTAAAAAGAGGCCTGGGGGGAATATAAGAGTTGGAGCAATCTTGGGGACTTGAGTCAGTTCAGTGGGATGCCCTGCCATCTTGGCAAAGCCAGCACAGTGCCATGCGGCTCCAGGGCAGTGCTACTTGTGACCTTATGTCTGCTCCTCATGAGCACCACGATAACTCCCTGCAGGTCCCATTGCTTCCCACCATATGCTGTTTTATCTTGTAGTCATGATCCCAACTGGACAAATGGGGAAGCAGAGGCAGGAAGCTGGCGTGGATGTGACATCAGGAGTCAGATTTTCTCTGGTTTGTTCCAGGAAGTTTTCCACAGAATCCCAGAGGACATCCAGTGATTCTTAACAGGGGATGATTTTGGCATCCCCAGGGGTATTGGGCAATGTCTGGAGGCATTTTGGTTGCCACAACTAGGGAGGTGCTACTGGCATCTACCTGCAGTGTCAGAACAGCCTCCACAGAACAAAATGATCCAGTTCACACGTCAATAGTGCCGAGGTTGAGAAACCCTGCTCTAACCTAAAGGGGCTCCAAATCCCAAGTGATGTGGTAGTTGTCAGGGCATTAGCGGACTTAATGCAAAGGCCTCTCAGATTGTCTGAAAAATTATGTAATTTTTGTGTTTAAAAGGAGTAGAACCTGGGCAACATAGCAAGACCTTTTCTACAAACATATTCAGGCTGAGAAAATGAAAAATAAAAGACCTTGTCTTGGCCGGGCACAGTGGCCCACGTCTGGAATCCCAGCACTTTGGGAGGCCAAGGCGGGCAGATCACAAGGTCAGGAGTTCGAGACCAGCCTGGCCAATGTGGTGAAACTCTGTCTCTACTAAAAATACAAAAATTAGCTGGCATAGTGGCACGTGCCTGTAGTCCCAGCTACTCAGGAGGCTGAGGCAGGAGAATCACTTGAACCTGGGAGGCGGAGGTTGCAGTAAGCCGAGATCATGCCACTGCACTCCAGCCTGGGCAACAGAGCGAGACTCTATCTCAAAAAAAAATACCCTGTCTTTACAAAAACAAACAAACAAACAAAAACAAATATAGATAGATAGATAGATAGATAGATAGATAGATAGATAGATAGATAGAGTCAGGTATGGTGGTATGTGCCTGTGGTCCCAGCTGCTCAGGTGACTGAAGCTAGCGGATCCCTTGAGCCCGGGAGCTCAAGGCTGCAGTAAGCCGTGACTGCCATGCACTCCAGCCAACAAGACAGTGAGATCCTGTCTCAAAAGAAAAAAAAGTATATATCTTGCCTAGATCATGGTCTCTGTATGTCATTCTCTACTAAAAGAAACCAGGGCTCCTGCCAAATGGCCAGTCTGAGGTTGGGGCAGCTGAACGAGGAAGGCATCAGCACTATGGAGTCTGATTAAAAGGACACAGGGGTTCATGTGAAAAGGCTCTCTCCGGCCAAATACAGGATGATTTGAGCAACAAAAAGAACAATGCAAATATGTTAAAATTCGTATTTTTTTTTTTGAGACGGAGTCTTGCTCTGTAGCCCAGGCTGGAGTGCAGTGGCCGGATCTCAGCTCACTGCAAGCTCCGCCTCCCGGGTTCACGCCATTCTCCGGCCTCAGCCTCCCGAGTAGCTGGGACTACAGGCGCCCGCCACCTCGCCCGGCTAGTTTTTTGTATTTCTTAGTAGAAACAGGGTTTCACCGTGTTAGCCAGGATGGTCTCCGATCTCCTGACCTCGTGATCCGCCCGTCTCGGCCTCCCAAAGTGCTAGGATTACAGGCTTGAGCCACCGCGCCCGGCCTAAAATTCGTATTTGTAAGTTGAAAGAGGAGCTTGTGATCAAAAGATGAAAATGTTCCTTGGCCGGGCGTGGTGGCTCATGTCTGTAATCCCAGCACTTTGGGAGGTCGAGTCGGGTGGATCACCTGAGGTCAGGAGTTTGAGACCAGTCTGGCCAACACGGTGAAACCCCATCTCTACTAAAAATACAAAAAATTAGCCAGGTGTGGTGGTGGATGCCTGTAATCCCAGCTACTCAGGAGGCTCAGGCAGGAGAATCACTTGAACCTGGGAGGTGGAGGTTGCAGTGAGCTGAGATTGCGCCACTGCACTCCAGCCTGGGCGACAAGACCAAAACTCCATCTCAAAAAAAAAAAAAAGAAAAAAGAAAAGGTACCTCCAAATCATGTGGCTTCTAGAGGTTTCCTTTATGAAAAAAAAAATTTTTAAAAGGTGCTTCCATTGCCTCTTAAACCCAGATGTTCTCATTTCCTTTAGTGTTAATAATGGGGGAAAGGGAAGTTTGTATCACCTGTGTTCATGCTGCTCTGGAAAGGGAGGCAGAATGAGGGTACACAGTGATCACACAGTCACCATCAAATAAACCATGACTGAGCACATACTCTGGGATGGCTGCATCTCTCCTGTGGGAAAGTGAAAGACAGAAAGAGAGAGCAACATGTCATCTGATGACTGCAGCATAGATGAATATGTCTATGATAGAGTGCTTCAATTGGAATCTGCCTCTTATAACTGAAAATTAAACAATAAAAAGAAGTTATTGACTCATAGTGAAGAAAGTTTGACAGTGCTGCAGTGCGGTCCTTGGACTAGAGTGGTCTACAAACTGTTTGTTACTGGTCAACAATGAGATATCTACATGACTACAAGATCCACATGCATGACCTTTTTTTCCTACCTTTTTGATGATGCTACAGGATAATGAGAACACCTGGGTTTAAGAGGCATAGAAGAGCCACTTTTTATAAGGGATACCTCCAGTGGATGAAGTCATATGGTTCATCTGTATTGAGTGTTACCAAAGTATCAGTCAATAAAATAACAATAAAATTGAAAATGAAACAGAAAACTGCTGTTATTACAGATAGTTCGAAAAACAGTGGCCTAGAGTGGTGATTCCCAATCCTGGCTGCTCAACAGAATTACCTGGTGAGCTTTCACGACTCCCAATAATGAGGTTTATTCCCAGGGATTTTCATTTAATTGGCCTGAGGTGGGGCCAAAGCATGGCTAGTTTTAGAAGCTTGCCAGGTAGTTCTAATGTGAGGCGAGTGTTGAAAACCAGTGGTTTGGATTCAGGTTGGCCTCAGCTGAGGCTTCATCCAGTGGTCAGGAATGTCACCAAGACCTTGTGGTCTCATAGCACTAAATGGTTATATTAGAAAAGGAGAAATAACTCAAATCAATGACCTCAGCTTCTACCTCAAGAAACTAGAAAATGTTCAGGTTCTTCTGCTCTGACCTAAAAGGTGTAAAAAAATAAATGTAGGGGCTGGGTGCAGTGGCTCACGCCTGTAATCCCAGCACTTTGGGAGGCTGAAGCAGGTGGATCACCTGAGGTCAGGAGTTTGAGACCAGCCTGGCCAACATGGAGAAATCCCATCTCTACTAAACATACAAAATTAGCCAGACGTGGTGGCGCATGCCTATAATCCCAGCTACTCTGGAGGCTGAGGCAGGAGAATCACTTGAACCTGGGAGGCAGAGGTTGCGGTGAGCTGAGATCACGCCATTGCACTCTAGCCTGGGCAACAAGAGCAAAAACTCAGTCTCAAAAAAAAAAAAAAAAAAAAATTAAAGAAACTAGAAAAAGAAGAGCAAATTCAATCCAAAGTAAGCAAATAAGAGGAAATAATAAAGATCAAAGGGGGAAATTAATGAAATGGAAAACACAAGAACAATAGAAAAAGTCAATGAAACTGAAAGCTGGTTCTTTGAAAATATCAATAAAATTGATAAACTTCTAGCCTGACTGATTATGGAAAAAAGACAAAACACAAATTGTTGATACCAGAAATGAGAGAGGAGACATCACTACAGATTCTATAGATATTGAAAGGATAACAAGGGAACATTATAAACAACTTTATGCCAACAGATTCAGTAACTTAGATGAAATGGATAAATTCCTTGAAAAACTTAAAAGCTTACTCATGAAGAAATAGGTCATTTGAATAGCCTAATATTAATTAAAGAAATTGAATTTATAGTTAAAAACCTTGTCACAGGCTGGGCGTGGTGGCTCCCACCTGTAATCCCAGCACTTTGGGAGGCCAAGGGGGTGGATCACTTGAGGTCAGGAGTTCAAGACCAGTCTGGCCAACATGGTGAAACCCTGTCTCTGCTAAAAATACAAAAAAAATTAGCTAAGCATGGTGGCGTGTGCCTGTAGTCCCGGTTACTTGGGAGGCTGAGGCAGGAGCATTGCTTGAATCCAGGAGGCAGAGGTTACAGTGAGCTGAGATTACACCACTGCACTCCAGCCTGGGCAACAGAGGGAGACTCTGTCTCAAAAAAGAAAGCAACAACAACCTTGTCACAAAGAAAACTCCAGGCCCACAATCAGCCAGTAAACTGTGCCCAGCACAGGGTGGGAGGAGAATGCTAGCAGCACAGCTTGGAAGGCAGGCAGCTCCTCTGGCCATGAAGTCCAGTTCACTTCCAGGCTAACTTGGACATATTGCAAGGAGATGTTTGATAAATTTGAAACTACAGTTAAATGTCAACCAACAGCCTCTCACCCATCTGTCCCTAAGGAAGTACTTCAAGATGTCCAACAATCCAATAGGGCTTTCATTTTATTTTCTTGATTCAAATGTGAGCCTGGTGGGTAGACGCATATGAGCATTGACTTGTTAGGAAAAACTAACCCACACTGTGAAATAGACTTCTGCAGCTCACCAGCCAGCTAATACCAAACCTCTGATAACAACGCACCAGTGTAGCCACGTTTACTCCCATTTTAAATGGCAATCCCTCCTCACCTGAATATTGGTGAAACCTTGGCTGGGAACAGCTTGGAGGGTTCAGTCCTAGTCCAGGCCCCTTACTTTTTCATTATCCTGTGGTTTTTTCACTGACAGGTCTCTGTGTCCTAGGATAGCCACTCATCGGACTTGTCACCATGTCTAAGCTAACATTAATGACCTAAGCTTTTGGTCTCGGTCTCTGCAATTGCTTGTATTTCTATCTCTAAAGTACAGTTCTCATCTCCCTTTTGTTGCTTTCATGATTTCTCTATTTGTTACTTCAATGTTGCAGTGCATCCTGTTCACCCACCTGCAATGCACTGCACCACAGAAGGCCCTCCTCTCTGGGCCGCCATGGTGGGAGGCGTGGGAAGGAAAGACCCCAGACTGAAGGGAGCAGGTACTTAAGGGCAGGGGGAAGGGATGCAGTCAGAGATGAATGCTCTTAGTATTCTTTAAACTAGATGATAGGGACATGGGTGTTTTGCATTATTCTTTATGCCTTTTTGTATGCTATATTGAATAATCACTTTTTTTTTCCTTTTGAGACAGTTTCACTCTTGTTTGCCCAGGCTGGAGTGCAACGGCACGATCTCTGCTTACCACAACCTCCACCTCCCAGGTTCAAGCAATTCTTCTGCCTCAGCCTCCTGAGTAGCTAGGATTACAGGCATGCACCACTACGCCCAGCTAATTTTGTATTTTTGGTAGAGACAGGGTTTCTCCATGTTGGTCAGACTGGTCTTAAACTCCCGACTTCAGGTGATCTGCCTGCCTCAGCCTCCCAAAGTGCTGGGATTACAGGCACGAGCCACCGTGCCCGGCCCACTTTTTTAATTAATAAAAAGAAAAGTCAGTATACATGAATATTAAAAACATAGTGCTGGGCAAAATTCACACCATGTTGTGGTGCAGAGCCCCCCTCTCCTTCCAAGGAAGTCATGGGATGAATAGTGATGCCTTAGACTGGGCCCTTCACTGCTGCTGGACTCTTTTTGCAAATGGAGTCAGAGTCCTGGGAAATGCAGCCTTGGTGCAGAGAATAACACTTGGGCATTTTGTGTGTATTCTCAGGTTGCAGATACATAGACTCTGTCAAGAAGTGTGTTGGGGGTCAGGCACAGTGACTCATGCCTGTAATCCCAGCACTTTGGGAGGCTGAGGTGGAAGAATTGCTTGATCCCAGAGGTCGAGGCTGTAGTGAGCCATGATCATGCCAGGCATTACAGCCTGGGAGATAGAGTGAGAAGAAAGAAGAAGAAGAAAAAAAGAAATATGTTGAGGCTTCTCATTGATCTGAAAAAGGAGTTCATGATAAACATGTTTGGGCTGGGAAAAAAGCACATAAACAAACAAAAAACCCAACCCTTGTCCCTTGGTCCTTGGGTGACCAGTGATATTCCATCACCATGGAAGAAGAGAAGATGAATACTGGGGGAACACTCACAGTCCCTACGACGCTTCCTGCCAGCCTTCTCTACCTCCCTGGCCAGCTCTTTCCCCCTTCCCCATACCAGCTTTTCTAAACCTTCTCTCAGCTCAGCATCCCTCCCATCCCTCTGCCATCACTAACCCCTCTCTTCCTATTGCACAGAACAAAGAGAATCCATCAGATGAGAGTTCCTTTGACTTCCTGCTCTCTCCCTCTCAACCCTCACCAGATACCTTGCTTGAATGCTCACCGTTTTCTCTGGAAGGCCAGTCCCTGCTCCTGGGCTCTCAATCCCACCCCTCCTATTGGCCTAGAACTGCAAAACCAAGTCTCTCCCACTGTCTCCAGACTCTCCCTGCAGTGTGTCAGCATTTAAACATGCTCAACTCTTTTCCATGAAAGGTGTTCCCTGGGGCCAGGTGCGGTGGCTCACACCTGTAATCCCAGCACTTTGGGAGGCCGAGGTGGGCGGATCTCTTGAGGTCAGGAGTTTGAGACCAGCCTGGCCAATGTGGTGAAACCCCGTCTCTACTAAAAATACAAAAATTAGTCAGATGTGGTGGCACATGCCTGTAGTCCCAGTTACTACAGAGGCTAAGGCAGGAGAATCGCTTGAACCTGGGAGGTGGAGGTTGCAAGCCAAGATCACACTACTGCACTCCAGCTTGGGCGGCAGAGCGAGACTCTGTTTGAAGAAAGAACGAGTGAGGGAGGGAGGGAGGGAAGAAGGAAGGAAGGAAGGAAAGGGCTCACTGGACTTCATCTCACCCTCCTGCCACCTGTCTCTCCACTCTCCTTCGATGTAAGCCAGGAGGCGCTCCCTTCTGCATGTCCACCACTTTTCAGTTTCTTTAAAATAAGAAATGAGGTGGAAATGTCAAGACACCAAGAAACCTAGATACCAGTCCCAAGGGTTCATTCTACTTTCCGTTTTCTCTCTAAAACAACATCATACAGCTCTGGTTATTTCCACACTGGCTTTAGTCCTCTCCTTTTTTACAAAAATATATCCAGGGAGAACTGGATTCTCCATCCTCTTGGGGAACTGACACAGAGTATCCACACCCAGTCTGTTTCAAAGGGAGGGGGTCAGGTTTGATGAGGTGGCTCAAGCCTGTAATCCCAGCACTTTGGGAAGCCAAGGTGGGAAGATCAATTGAGCCCAAGAGTTCAAGACCAGCCTGGGGAACATGGCAAAATCCCATCTCTACAAAAAAATATAAAAAGTAGCCAGGTGTGATAGCGCGCACTTGCAGTCCCAACTACTCAGGAGGCTGAGGTGGGAGGATCACCTGAGCCTGGGAGTTCAAGGCTGCAGTGAGTTAAGCCATGATCGTGCCACTGCACTCCAGTCTGTCTGAGACCCTGTCTCAACAAACAAACAAACAAAAGGAAGGAACCTGAACCCGTTTACATCTTCTTTTGGAAGCAGCGATAATTAGCAATGACATGTTCCAATCAAAATTCCATTTCCTCATTTAAGGCAGAACCCTCTCTGTTCAGTAATTGGCACAATTTGGGGACAAGAGTTCTCCCAGGAACTTTTGGAAAAAGAAGCCATATTAATTTTGTAACAAAGATGTAAAATGTGTTATTGTGAGAAAGGGGCATACAGATTTTGGTGGGGCTTTGAATCATATACAGTCATAATTTGTTGTATCCTTTTCTCCAGAAAAAATATGCAAAACAAAATAACTGTGTGATGGTATTACAGAGTCTTTGGGCTTTTGGAGGAGAATATAATCAAAGGGCTCCCAGGACAGCGTCACATTCAAGTGTCTAGAAAGTTTCATATGCACTCTGTGCTTTACTTTCTCGTCACCTATTTTAGTCCATTCAGGTTGCTTTAGACTCCCATAGGCTTATAAACAACAGAAATGCACTTTCTCACATTCCGGAGGCTGGAATGAGATCACGGTGCCAGCATGGTTGCGTTCTGGCAAGGGATGTCTTCTGGGTTGCAGATGGCCAAATTTTCTTTGTATCCTCATGTGATGGGGAGCAGAGAGAGACAGAGTGGACTCTCTGGGGTACTTTCATGGGGTACTAATCTCATTCCTGAGGGCTCTTAGCTCATGACCTAATCACTTCCTAAAGGCTCACGTCCTAATACCATCACCTTGGGGGTTAGGATTTCAACAGATGAATTGAGGGAGGGACAGACACATTCAGTCCACGGCACCTGTTCACTCTTCCCCTATCTGCAGTCTGACATCTGCCATCTTCCTTGTCACTAGACCCAGTGGACTCCCCTCAGTCCCCATCATTCTTGGCTTCCCAGCACCACCTGGCGTCTGGGGCCTCTTCTTCCTTGAAATCTCCCTTTGCCTGACATCTGTGATCCACACTCCCCAGGCAGCTCACACCCAGGCCTTAGCGGGGGTAGCCCCTCTACCCTTCTCCCTCCACCCCAATCTGGGACTTCATTCACCCTGTCATCTTGGACATTTTAATTAGGGGCTCCCAAGCCACTGGAAATCCAGGTGAGCCATAGATCTCGATCTCAGAACTCCAAGGCCTCCCTGGGGTTTTGCTGTGATTCCCAGGGACTCTGGCCTCGTCTCCTCTTGGGATCTGGCTTCCTTGTGCGCTGCCTCTCTGTCTACTGCAGGTTCTGAAGGAAAACTCAACTTTGTCTTTGGTTCCCCCACAATATTTAATCACACCCCACTGCGGGTCATTAGACTTTGTCAAAGGTCTTGGGGGCTGTTTGGGCAGGGGTCTTATCAGGACTGGCGCAGCCTCTGCCATCTTGCTTCTTGCCTCCACCTCAGCTCCTCTCCCACTTTACCTTTCATTTTGCTGCCGCAGCTCTGAAGTCCTCCCTATTGTCTGAAGCATCTTCCCTCCTCTGAATCTTGAGCTCTGCTGACGACCTGGCCCTCCAGAAGTGGGCGTTTCACCTTCCAAAGCAAGCTCTCAGCATGATTTTTTTCCCACACAAAGCCAATTTTTTAACAGAAATTTTACAGCCAACTACTAATTTAAAAAAATATATTTCTCCACCTTGTTCCCTGCCTTTTTCTCCCCAGCTTCAGCTCCACAGCTCCCACAGGCATCTGAAACTCGACGTGCCCAGATGAGAACTCATCTTTCTCCCTTCTAAACTGGGCACTGGGCTGTCCTATTTTTTTTTTTTTTTTAAAGACAGAGTTTCGCTCTTGTTGCCCAGAGCTGGAGTGTGATGGGATGATCTCAGCTCACCGCAACCTCCACCTCCCAGGTTCAAGTGATTCTCCTGTCTCAGCCTCCCGAGTAGCTGGGATTACAGGCATGCGCCACCACGCTGGGCTAATTTTGTATTTTTAGTAGAGACTAAATACTTCATTTTGGTCAGACTGGTCTCGAACTCCCAACCTCAGGTGATCCGCCTGCTTCAGCCTTCCAAAGTGCTGGGATTACAGATGTGAGCCACCGCGCCCAGCCTGGGCTGTTCTCTTTACTCTCATGGTTGGCATCCCCATCCAACCAGGTCCCTGGGTGGGCTCTGACTTCTGGCAAGTGACACTTCTTGCCAGAGGACTACCCCGAACTCGCTGGCAGCTCACACATGGGGCTCAGCTGGGGTAGGCCCAGCTGTACCCCTAGTCACCCCTGTGTCCGTGTTCATCAGGCACCACACAGGCATGTTCCTCAATGCAAATTTGATCTGACACTGCTCTGCACTGAACTCCTCGGCGTCTCCCCCTGCTCCCCACCCCTCCAGCCCCTCCCACTGAGCATCTCTCAGTTTCCCTCATGCCTCCACTTCCCCAAATGCCCTTCCACCCAAGCTCCCCTGTCTCCTTGCTACCCTAGACGTGTTCTTCAAGTCTCACTTTATGTTAACTTCTGGAAATCTGCGTCTGATCCCACACTTGGAGTTAGGCATTCTTCCTATCATGGGCAGGGTGAATAGTACCTTCTACAGTCATCATGATATAAACACTTCTGAGGGCTGGGCGCGGTGACTCACGCCTGTAATCCTAGCACTTTGGGAGGCTGAGGCGGGTGGATCACGAAGTCAGGAGTTCCAGACCATCCTGGCCAAGATGGTGAAACCCCGTCTGTATTGAAAATACAAAAAGTTAGCCGGGTGCGGTGACCGACACCTGTAATCCCAGCTACTCGGGAGGGTGAGGCAAAAGAATTGCTTCAATCTGGGAGGCGGAGGTTGCAGTGAGCTGAGATCGTGCCATGGCACTCAATCCTGGGTGACAGAGCAAGACTCTGTCTCAATAAACAAACAAACAAACAAACACTTTTTTGATTTCTTTTAACATTGTGATGTAACTCTCTGGGGAAAATCAGCAGGGGGAAATGGTGTGTTTGTGTATAGGTATAGCGAGGTGTGATCAGAGAGCTTAGTCTCCATTTTTCAGAGTAGGAAGTCTGAAGTCAGTAGATGGTGGTTCAAATTGAAAAAATCAATACACATATAAGCTTTATTGTTTAGAATTACAAATGCAAATATTTTTAAAAACCCAAGAGTTTGACAACTACAGGGCTGGATTAGGGGGCTGTTGCTATATAACTGATGTTTAATGTATAACTAATCAAACAACAACTACATTAGGAAAATAACTAAAACAGATCAAATCAGAGCTGCTATGTGTGGGGTAGGAGGGCAGCTCCAGCCCATCCCTGGGACTCTCAGAGCACAATTTGAAACTAGATGCAGGCCAGGTCTGGTGGCTCATGCCTGTAATCCCAGCACTTTGGGAGGCCAAGCCCAGAGGATCTCGTGAGGCCAAGAGTTCAAGACCAGCCTGGGCAACATAGTGAGACCCCATCTCTACAAAAAAGTTAAAAAGTTAGCCAGGCACAGTGGCACGTGCCTATAGTCCCATCTACTCAAGAGGCTGAGGCAGGAGGATTGCTTGAACCCAGGAGTTCAAGACTGCAGTAAGCCATGATTGTGCCCTGCACTCCAGTCCACACGACAGAGCAGGACCATGTCTCTTAGAAAACAAACAAACAACAACAAAAAAAAAACCAAAACACAAACTAGGCAAACCATGGTTTCATTAAAATCCCTGGAAATGAGAGAACTGCCTAACACCTTTGATGAGAAATAGCCATTTGAACACTTAATTTGTGATTCAGGATGGGAGAATTTTGCCACATTTAGTTTCTACATAGAAGCAAATGC
The DNA here is from genome assembly GCF_003255815.1 of Theropithecus gelada. Taxonomy (NCBI): domain Eukaryota; kingdom Metazoa; phylum Chordata; class Mammalia; order Primates; family Cercopithecidae; genus Theropithecus; species Theropithecus gelada. Next base: position 4,486,257 of record NC_037675.1, read on the forward strand.
TGCCATTTCTCTTTTGAGGTTTATTCAACATTCAGAAAGACTGGGCAATATGGTGAAACCACGTCTCTACAAAGAAGTTAACAACAACAAAAAAATTAGCCGGGTTTCGTGGTGTGCACCTGTAGTCCCAGCTACTTGGGAGGCTGAGGTGAAAGGATCAGTTGAGCCCAGGAGGCAGAGGTTGCAATGAGCCAAGATCATGCCACTGCATTCCAGCCTGGGAGACCGAGCCAGAACATGCCCCCCCCCCCCCCCCAAAAAAAAAGGAATCTAGAAGAAGAAATCTACCAATTATCACTGGACCCACATCTAAGCAGCTGTGTCTTTCAGAGATGGTCTCTCTTGGCTGGTGATGTACCTTCCTGGTCCTTCACTGAGATTCAAAGGGAGTGTCTTGAGAAAGAGCGACAGAAAAGGCTCTGTTCCCAGAGCTGTCTCTGAAAACATGTAGAATTTTTTTGGCAAAATCTTGGCCATATTAAATCAAGGAAACTGCATATTTGAATTAGGTTCTTCCTGGGCCAAGTTTTTACGTAGATTTTCAGTAATGTTAATGCATGATATATAAGCATAGAACCTTGATGTCGGGAAGAGGCTGTATGAAGATACTAATGCAACATACTGCATTTAGAAAGCCTTTCACACTGAATCATATAGAACAGAAACATCTTTTTACGATCTCATTTCACAGTCACATGTGAAATTTATCTTTAAGCCTTAGGAATGTACATATATTTTTATATATTTGTAAAATCTGCAAAAGGGAGCACAAGGCATTAGGAGAGTTACATTCAGGTTTTTCTGCAGGATTTCCAGGATCACCTCTTTTTGTGAGGTTTCCTTAACATAGAAGCCTTTTATTTTCTTTTTAGTTTTAAGGAAAATTTAATTTTTTGTTTTGTTTTGAGATGGAGTTTCGCTCTTGTTGCCCAGGGCTGGAGTGCAATGGCGTGATCTCGGCTCACTTCAACTTCCGCCTCCTGGGTTTAAGTGATTCTCCGGCCTCAGCCACCCAAGTAGCTGGGATTACAGGGCACGTGCCACCATGCTCGGCTAATTTTTATATTTTCAGTAGAGACGGGGTTTCACTGTGTTGGTCAAGTTGGTCTCAAACTCCTGAACTCAGGCAATCCATCCACCTCAGCCTTCCAAAGTGCTGGGATTACAGGTACCAGCCACCGCTCCTGGTCCTTGAATTTTTTTTTTTTTTTTTTTTTTTGAGACAAGGTCTTCCCTGTCGCCCAGGCTGGAGTGCCAGTGGTGTGATCATAGTCCACTGCAGCCTTGACCTTCTGGACTCAGGTGGTCCTCCCACCTCAGCCTCTCGAGTAGCTGGGACTATGGTATGTGCCACCATGCCTGGCTAATTTTTTAATTAGATGGGGGCCTCACTTTGTTTGCCCAGGCTGATCTTGAACTCCTGGGCTCAAGCGACCCGCCCACTTCAACCTCCCAAAGTGCTGGGATTACAGGCATGAGTCACTGCACCCAGCTAAGGTTTTTTTTTAAGACTTAATTTTTTTTAGACCAGGTTTACGTTCACAGCAAAAAGGAAGGTACAGAGAGTTCTGGTGTACTCCCTGCCAGCCTCCCCCATGATTAACATCCCCTCAGAGCAGTCCATTTGTTACAATCCATGAACCTACACATCATCATTGTCCAGAGTCGACAGCATACATTAGGGTTCACTCTGCTGTTGCACATCCTGTGGGTTTGGACAAATGTACAATGACATGCATCCGTACAGAGTAGTTTCACTGCCCTAAATAGAAGCCTTTTTTTGAGGTATGTCCCCAGGTTTTGCCCTTTATCTGAGAACTCTCACACCCATTGCCACTCCCAAGAGTGGACTGTGTCCCCATTCCAACCCCACGTGCTCAGACAACCACAGGACAGAGGGAGCAGCTGTCCCTGTGTGGAAGTGCCCCAGATGGGTTGTCTGCCCTGGGGATCTGGATGGGGACATCCAGAGACAGGGTCAGTTAGTGTAATCACCAGCCTTGTCCGATCATGGAAAGACCCACGTGTTTCAGCAGAGGTGAGGGAGCAGCTCTGCACAGTGGGGAGAGGGGAAAAGTAGGTGAGCTGGGGAAACAGGGAGAAGAGATTTCTGTCCTGAGGCAGGGACAGTTGGAGACAGAGTCAAACACAGGATTCAAGTGATGGCAAGACGGAAAAACAGAAACAGGGACACGGTGAGTCGAAAAAAGATGCCACCAAGCAACAGCGGCGCAGACAGAGAGGAAGGCAAGGCTAGGGCTGCTTTGGCTCCCCCTGGACGTCCCTGCCCGCAGGCCTGGCTGCTCCTCAGTGCAGATTCCAGAAGCTGCCTGGCCACCCTCAGATAAACCCCCCTAAACACCCCCCCTTTCTTCTTCTTCCTCTTCTCTTTTTTTTTGAACAGGGTCTCACTCTGTCACCCAAGCTGGAGTGCAGTGGCACGATCTCCGCTCACTGCAACCTCCGCCTCCCAGGTTCAAGCAATTCTTCTGCCTCAGGTGCCACCATGCCCGGCTAATTTTTTTGTGTTTTTAGTAAAGATGGGGTTTCACCATGTTGGCCAGTCTGGTCTTGAACTCCTGACCTCAAGTGATCCATCCACCTCGGCCTTCCAAAGCGCTGGGATGACAGGCCTGAGCCACAGTGCCCAGACTCCCTTTTCTTCTTCACCTGATGGAAGGGGCTCCTCTTTGCATCCACGAAATGCTGGGTGAGTCAGTCAGCAAACTGCTTGGGAATGATGGGAGCTAGGGCTGCTGTTTTGGGTCTGTTCTGCTCATTTATTTTTTATCATTTTGGGGGGTTTCAGAGGTGGGAAGTCAGTGCTCCTCCCCCCACGCCCCACAAGGGATGGGAATTAGGCATGTCAGTCAGTATAATACAATTTTCTAAGTATGTCTCTTTGTTCAGACACCAGTATTTTTTTATTTTTTTCTTTTTCTATCTCCAGTTATTAAGTCATTGCTGCTGTAGGACTGCCACTTAAGTGACTGGGTTTTTATTTTTGTCCCCAAGGTACAAAAAGTACTACCAGCCGCACACAGTGGCTAACGCCTGTAATCTCATCACTTTGGGAGGCCAAGGCGGGAGGATCGCTCGAGCTCAGGAGCTCAAGACCAGCCTGAGCGACGTAGTGAGACCTCATCTTTACAAAAACTTTAGAAATTAGCCGGGCGTAGTGGCGTCAGCTTGTAGTCCCACCTACTCGGAAGGATGGCTTGAGCCTGGAAGTTCCAGGCTGTGGTGAGCCGAGGTCGCGCCACTGCACTTCAGCCTGGGCGACAAAGGGAGACCCTGTCTCAAAATAAAAATAAAAGTACTGCCTACTTTCTGAACGCGCTCAGGCGGTGTCGCCTCAGGCGATGTAGTGGGGCCGCGCACAGGCTGCCTGGGTGATCTCAGGAGGGCGAAGCCCCACGACGCAGGTTTGGGGCGGTCCTGTCCAACCTCCTGCGCATCGCGGGTGTCCAGAAACGCAGGCTGAACGCTGGAGCCCAGGGCGTCCTCGGTGCCGGAAGCGGCCGCGCGGCCGAAGCGCCGGGGAGGGAGAGCGTGGCGGAGGAGCCGGGCTTCGGGGTATCAGCCGTTTGCAGAGGTCCCGGACCCCCGTCCTTCCCTGCGGAGGGCGTGAAGCGGCGGGGACGGGGCTGAGGAGGCCCCAGCGGCGGGCAGTCCCCAGCGGTGGGGAGGACGCGACGCCGATCCCTTCCGGTGCTGCTCACCTGGAAGCCGGAGGCCGCTGGGAGTTTGGGGCGGCTGCACGCTCCGGGGTTGGGGGATGCAGGAGCCCGGTCGGGCCCAGCCGCCCTTCCCAGTAGTGAGGAGCGCTGTGCCGGGCTCCGGGGGTCTTGCTCTTTCTGCTCGCCCTCGCGCCCGCTCCGCTGCCGGGCCTGCCCCGGCAACAACAAGGCCCTGACCCAGCTCTGCAGGGGGAGCTGCCCGGCCCTGTCCCACCCCGGCCCCCCGCTGTGATCCTAGGGTCCTCAGGCGCCGGCCAGGCCGAGGGGTCTGCCAAGTCCAGCTTGGGGCTGGGCTGCCACCTCCCCAGCGGCCCCGCCTTCAAGCCAATTTAGATCCGGGACAGCGCTGTGCTGGCGTTGCTTCACTCATTTGCTCACCCATGCATTGACTGACCGACTCCCCCATCAGGACCTAAGGGCCACTGGCACCGGGCCAGGGGTGTTCCTTTAGTTTTTTTTTTTTTTTTTAAGACAATCTTGCTTTGTGGCCCTGTGGCGTGATCTTGGTTCGCTGAAGCCTCCACCTCTCAGGCTCAAGCGATCCCCTCGCCTCGGCCTCCAGGGTAGCTGGGACCACAGACACCTGCCGCCACACCCGGCTGTTTTCTCTTTCTTTCTTTCTTTCTTTCTTTCTTTTCTTTCTTTTCTTTCTTTTCTTCCTTTCTTCCTTTCTTTCCTTTCTTTCCTTTCTTTCTTTCTTTCTTTCTTTTTTTTTGAGACAGAGTTTTGCCATATTGCCCAGGATGGTCTCGAACTCGTGAGCTCAAGGATCCTCCTGTCTGGGCCTCCCAAAGTGCTGGGAATACAGGCGTGAGCCACCACACCTGGTCTTTTTGTTTGTTTGTTTCTCTCAAAATCACATCACACGCAGCACAGGGGTCCTTTAGTCTTTGTGTTTCACCGAAGGTCAGAAATTTTCCTTGATTGTCTTTTCCAGTGGCCAACATCAGGGCTGGCTTCAAGAGTCCTGGGGAACACTTTTCTCTTAAGGATCTGGTGGCTTTCACTCCATTGTCTCAGGCATTGACTGTTGCATGTGAAGTTCAAGGTTGTCCTGATTATTAAGATTTTCGGAAATCATCTAAGGTTGAATTTTTTCTGCATGAAATTTGGGAGAAGTCTTTATTTATTTATTTTTTGAGACAGAGTTTCGCTCTTGTTGCCCAGGCTGGAGTGCAGTGGTGCCATCTTGGCTCCCTGCAACCTCCCACTCCTGGGTTCAAGCAATTCTCATGCCTCAGCCTCCCGAGTAGCTGGGATTACAGGCATGCACCACCATGTCCAGCTAATTTTTGTATTTTTAGTAGAGACGGGGTTTCACCATGTTGGCCAGGCTGGTCTCGAACTCCTGACCTCAGGTGATCCACCTGCCTCAGCCTCCCAAAGTGCTGGGATTAACAGGCATGAGCTACTGCGCCGGGTCATAAGTGTTTATTTTTGTACCAAGTTTAAGAGTTTCCCCAAGAGATAGCTTAGGGTCGGTAGTCTCGTTTTAATGGGTACAAGATGACCCATCTCAGTTCATTTTAAAGACTTGCATTCATTTATTTGACAAATATTTATTGAGTGCTTACTATATGCTAGGTTGGCACTGTTTTAAGTTCTGAGGAGAAAGCAGTGAAGAAAATAGACACGCTCTTTGTCCTTAAGGATTTTACAATGGGGTGTGTGTGTGTGGGTGTGTGTATGTATGTGTGTGTGTGGTGTGTGTGAGAGAACAAGTTTTTGATTATTGATTTCCTTCCACCATAAATAAAATGATTTATTTTATCCAGAAACTTAAAGTGTTTTTCCCTCATACTGTATCTTCACACTTTATCCTAAATGCCTGCCATTTTCCCTTGTTTTCTTTTCATCTCTCCATTAATATCCCTCACTTGCCACACAGGTTTCTCTTGTTTATCTTCTGCTTAATAATCCAGTTCTCTGTAAGCCTATTCATTTCAGCTTCCAGGGACAATCTAATATGATGAAGCACCCAGTTCCCCCTGCACTGTCCTTGTCTAATTTCCCTCAGAATAGGTAATAGCTGTTTTCTAAAATCTCCTTACATTTCATATGAGAGATCTATTTCAGGAAATAGGATTATCAATACAATTTTGCTGCTTTCTTCTTTTACGTCTGTGCTCAGGGCTTTCTCACTGGGATCAGATTAATTTTCTTCCTCTTATATTCAGACCTCCATGCAATTCATGTGTAAATCCAACAAGAGCAAGTGGATGTTTAAACCCTTGTAGCATGTATGTGTAAATAAAAGAGAAGAAAGGAAGGAAGGAGGAAAGGAGGGGAGGGGAGGGGAGAGGACAATTTAAATAGTGCCAGCGAGTCTACCTATCATTCTAGTCGGAGTGTGTGCCCAGAATGAGATGTGATGGGAGCCTGTTATTCTCTCAGTGGGTCTCCCAAGTGCCTCTTATACTGTGAGCATCTCATTATGCGGACTGTGACTCTCATGTCTAAAGATGTGTGGTTTTTGGCCTGGCGTGGTGGCTCACACCTGTAATCCCAGCACTTTGGGAGGCCGACGTGGGCAGATCATCTGATGTCAGGAGTTCAAGACCAGCCTGGCCAACATGGAGAATCCCCATCTCTACTAAAAATACAATAAATAAATAAATAAGCTAGGTATGGTGGTGCATGCCTGTAATCCCAACTACTCGGGAGGCAGAGGTTGCAGTGATTGCGAGATCACTCTAGCCTGGGCAACAGGGTGAGACTCTATCTCAAAAACAATAAAAATAAAAAATAAATAAGTAAATAAATGTATGGGTAATTTGAGGGATTTTCATGAGTAACTCTGACTGTATGGGATAAAGTCTTACATAGAGATTTTAGAATCACTCCTCCGATAAGATGTGATCCTATCATACTAGACTTGTCAACCACAGTGTCTTGAGAGGCCATGGGACTTCTAACTGACTAAGGTAGGCAGACACATCTCCCTGAAGCTTCCAGTTTATAGGCCACCTGGTAATCTATGGCATGGCTTGGTACAGACAGATGAGATGAGCCAATCATATTCCCCTTCTCTGGAATCTGAAATTGGGAATAACCAAAGGATGAGGCACTTAGCCATGGAAACTGAGGCTTCATGAAATGCACTGTCATGTTTGCAATATCCTATTGGCTACACAGGTCAGCTCCATTAAACATAGAAAGGAACTTCATGGCACAACTCATTAATTTAACATTTGTTGAGCACCTATGATGTGCCAGGCACTGTTCTAGGTCCTGAGGATATGGTGATGAACAAGATCCTCACTCTCATAGCTTACCCAGCAGGTACCCTAGGCAGGCAATGAATAAATATATGAGCAAGATGAAAAGAGAACGCCAGAAAGCCCTAAAGTTTTGGAGCAAAGCCATGAACTCTTTTCACAACTATTTCCTTTTTGAAAAACATCTCTCCACTTGCTGTTGGGTTCTGTTGTTTGTAAGTGCAAGGATGGAAGACGGCGGATGACGATGTCAAGCAGCCAAAGGGGTGGACTGTTCAGGCCATGGAGTTAGTGTAGTAGGAGAATAACACTAATAACTAAGGCTGGGCGCAGTGACTCACGCCTGTAACTCCAGCACTTTGGGAGGCTGAGACAGGCAGAGCACCTGAGGTCAGGAGTTTCAGACCAGCCTGGCCAACATGGTGAAATCCTGTCTCTACTAAAAATACAAAAATTAGCCGAGCACAGTGGTGGGCACCTGTGATCCCAGCTACTTGGGAGACTGAGGCAGGAGAATTGCTTGAACCCAGGAGGTGGAGGTTGCAGTGAGCCGAGATTGCACCACTGCACTTCAGCCTGGGCGACAGAGCGAGACTCCATCTCAAAAATAATAATAATAACTAATAACAAAATAGAACAATTATAACAGTATACTGTGATAAAACATATGTGAATGTGGTTTCTCTCTCTCTCTCTCCCTCTCTCTCTGTCTCAAAATGCCTTATTGTACTGCACTCACCTATTTTTAGATGGTGGTTGACCGCAGGTAACTGAAACCACAGAAAGCAAAACTGCGATGTGGAGGGACTGCTTGCATCCTCCTTTCAGACCTGTTTGTGAGAGAGTTTTAACTGGAGGGCATCTAAATAATCAGAGAGTGGGAAGAGAAAGGGGTACTCACTTTTTATAGTTTTGTGTTGTTTGTGAATGTTTTCTATTTCATATGTTTTGTAATTAAAGCCAAAAAGGATAATGACAAAAAGGAAAAAAAAATGCTATGTGTCTGACTTTCAGGAATTTATTAGAGAGAGTGGAAATTCTACCACCTCCTATTGCTAAATCTCATTAAAATGCCCTTGAAATCAACCCAAACCAACTCTCAGGCACAGCCAGAACAACAGAGGCAGAGCAGAGCTCAGGATCCTGAATCCACACCCCCTAGTCACTCCGGGTGGGAAGAGAAGAAGGGGGCTCGCTTCCCGTGGTTCCCACCCTACCTGGCCGGAGAGTCTGATGTGGGGCAAGGTGTGACCATCAGTGCACGTAGGAGGTGGAGAAGGCAGTTTCCCCCACTGGCCGGTGCCCTGGGCCCTGCCCAGGACGGGGAACTAGGACAAGAGCCCAGCCCTCCAGCATCAGGTCTGGCATGGCTCTGGGAGGAAGGAGGAATAAAACTCACCCATGTCACCCCAAGTCATGGGGCATTTCCAGTGAGGACATATAGACTTAGGAACCCAGGAGAAAGCCTGGAGGCTGGAAAAGCTGAGACCACAGTCAGCTGGGCTGCAGATCTTTGCTCCGCCTCCCTCCAGACAGCACAAGTGACTCAGCCCTCCCCAGGGTGCTCCTTTTCGCTCTGACTCCACGATTTGGCCTCCTCTCATTCACAACTCTATCTCCTCTCTATGTCATTCCTCCTACTCAGGGCTGATAGTCAAAATGTCAAACCACTAATAAAGCATGGGTACCTGCCAGTCAGACTACACACCAGCTGGGAACAATGGCTAGAGGTAGCAAATTGCCCCAAAACTTAGTGGCATGAAACAACAAACATTTGTTACGTTACACACTTATGGGTCAGGAGTTTGGGTGGTTCTGGCTCAGGGCCTCTCATGAAGTTGTCAGGATGTCAGAGTTGGAACCATTTGAAAGTTTGGCTGGGGCTGGAGGATCCTCTTTCAAGATGTCTCATTCACAAGGCTGTTGGCAGAAAGCCTCAGTGCCTCACCACAGGGCTGCTTGAGTATCTTCACAACATGGCGGCTGGCTTCCCCAGAGGCAGACATTCGGGAGACCAAGGCAGAATCACAATGTCTTTTATGACCTTCCTTGAAAGTTATATACCATCACATTTGCAGCATCCTATCGGGTCAGCCCTAGTCAATGTGAGAGGGGCTACACGAGGGTGTAAATACCAGGACGCAAGAATCACTGGAGGATGTTTTGAAGGCTAGCTACCCCACGTACTATGTTATGTCCCATTTAAAACTCTCTAATGGCTTCCCAGTAACCTCAGAATAAAATCCAAATGTCTTACCATGATCTGCAAGGCCTGGCATGAACTGACTCCTACCTACTTTCCAATCTCATTATGTTCCTCTTTATTCACCTGCACTAAACTCCAAACACATCAACCCTCCCTACATCCATAAACATCTGAAGCTCATCCTTTACATTTTCTGCTCCCCCGTCTAGAAGTCTCCTTGCCCAGATCCTTCTATGGCTAGTTCCTTCTCATTGTTTGGGTCTCAGCTCAATGTCACCTCCTCAGAGAGGCTTCACTGACCCCCTTATCAAGTGTAGCCCTCACCCCACCTGTCACTCTCTCTTACATCACCTTGTGCTGACCTCCTCCTAGCACTGATCTCTATCTGAAAGTAATTTGTTTGATTATTGCCTTTCTCCCTTTGTGTACAAGTAGGAGTCCTTAATTACAAGCAACAGACTGCTCTTTAGCTGGTTTTAAGCTACAGAGGAACCTATTAAAGGATAGGAGGTGCCTGATAAAATCTTAGGGAAATCAGAGAACCAGGCTCGGAGGTCATTTACCTGGACTGGTTCTCTCTGCTGCCGCCTCTGGGATCTGCTGTCATCCTGACAGAAAGGACTCCAGGCACCTGCTTCTCCGTGTCACTTAGCCTCATGCAGGAGCAGCCGACAGCTGGTGTCTTAAGTGGTATGCTGTGCCCAATCTTCAAGAGAGATGGGGAAAGTTTTTGGCTTCCATCATAAGCAGGTGTGAGTTCATAAGGTAGGAAATTCTCAAAATAGGAAGACTGTTCCACGGGCTGGGGAAGCCAAAGAGAGCTGATGCTATTTGGCCTCGACAGTCCACGCCTTTAGCTGCTTAATGTCATCAGCCAGCCTTCCGCCGTTAATTCCAGCACTTTGGCAGGCTGAGGCTGGCAGATCACAAGGTCAGGAGTTCGAGACCAGCCTGACCAATATGGTGAAACCCCATCTCTACTAAAAATAGAAAAATTAGCTGGGCGTGGTCGCATGTGCCTATAATCCCAGTCACTCAGGAGGCTGAGGCAGGAGAATTGCTTGAATCCGGGAGGCAGAGGTTGTGGTGAGCCGAGATCGCACCACTGTACTCCAGCCTGGATGACAGAGCAAGACTCTGTCTCAAAAAACAAACAAACAAAAAACAAAACAGAGTTCATGGCTTTGCTCCAAAACTTTAGTGCTTTCTGCTATTGTCTTGTCATCTTGCTCACGTATTTGTTTATTGCCTGCTTAGGGCACCCACTGGGTAAGCTATGAGAGCAGGGATCTTGTTCATCACCATATCCTCAGGACCTAGAACAGTGCCTAGCACATCATAGGTGCTCAATAAATGTTAATGAATTGTGTACATGAAGTCCCCTCTGTGGACTGATAGTGAAACCTCGCCCCACATCAGCCTCTCCAGGCAGGTGGGATGGGGATGGTGGGAAGCGAGCCCCCTTCCTCTCTTCCCACCCGGAGCGACTAGGCGGTGTAGATTCAGGATCCTGAGCTCTGCTCTGCCTCTGTTGTTCTGGCTGTGCCTGAGAGTTGGTTTGGGTTGATTTCAAGGGCATTTTAATGAGATTTAGCAATAGGAGGTGGTAGAATTTCCACTCCCTCTAATAAATTCCTGAAAGTCAGACACATAGCATTTTTTCCTGTTTGTCATTATCTCCTTTGGCCTGAATTACAAAACGTATGAAATAGAAAACATTTACAAACAATACAAAACTATAAAAAAGTGAGTACCCCTTTCTCTTCCCACTCTTTGATTATTTAGATGCCCTCCAGTTAAAACTCTCACAAACAGGTCTGAAAGGAGGATGCAAGCAGTCCCTCCACATCGCAGTTTTGCTTTCTGTGGTTTCAGTTACCTGCGGTCAACCACTATCTAAAAATAGGTGAGTGCAGTACAATAAGGCATTTTGAGAGAGAGAGACAGACCGCATTCACATAAGTTTTATCACAGTATACTGTTATAATTGTTCTATTTTATTATTAGTTATTATTGTTAATCTCTTACTGTGCCTAATTTATAAATTCAACTTTATCATAGGTATGCATGTATAGGAACAAACATAATCTATATAGCGCTCAGTACTATTAGCTGTTTCAGGCATCCTCTGGAGGTCTTGCAATGTATCCCCTGAGGATAAGCGGGGGGCCTATTGTACTTGTTCATATCCATGTAGGGTTGAGCTGGTATTTCCAAAGGATAGATTCCTAGAAGTTTATCTGCACATTTGCAATGTTGATGGGTTCTTCCAAATGGCCCTTCGAAAGATCGTACAGCATATAGTGCTCACAGCTGACGGGAGCACTACTTTCCTTTTGCCAACTCTAGATATTGTCTGTTTTAAAATTTGCATTTATCCGATCCCCAGGGAGCATCAAGGTCGTTTCTCAACTGCAGGCTATCTGAATTTCTTCTCTTGCAAGTTGCCTGCTCTTATCCATTGACCATTTATATATTGGAATATGAAGTTTTATCCTTTGATACAAAGGGGCTGTTTGCATTTTAGTGCTATTTTGCATGTTGCACATATTGTCTATTATTTGTCTTTTATCTTCGTTATAGTCTGTAGCCTTACAGAAGTTTTACATTTTTATGAGGTCAAATCTGTTCATTGTTTTCCTTTAGGGCTTCTGGGTTTTGTGTCTTGCTTAGGTTTTTCCCTTCTCCAAGAATATAGAAATATTTTATTATATTTTCTTCTAGGATCTTAGTAATTCTGTTTGAGGCTGGGTGCAGTGGCTCACACCTGTAATCCCAACACTTTGGGAGGCTGAGGCAAGTGGATCACTTGAGCTCAAGAGTTTGAGACCAGCCTGGGCAACATGGTGAAACCCTCTCTCTACAAAAACTGCAAAAATTAGCCAGGTGTGGTGGTGTGCGCCTGTGGTTCCAGCTACACAGGAGGCTGAGGTGGGAGAATCGCTTGAGCCCAGGAGGCAGAGGTTGCAGTGAGCAGAGATAGAGCCACTGGACTCCAGCGTGGGTGACAAAGCAAGACCTTGTCTTAAAATAATAACAGTAATTCTGTTTGACAGCTCATGCCAAATTGTCCTCAAGAAAGGTTGTTCCAATTTACATCCCATCAGCTGGAAGAACCCTATTTCCCCAACACCCTCACCAGCCCTGAGCAGTAGTAATCTTTAAAAGTTTTGCCAGTGGTGAATGTGTATTGTTCAGCATTGTTGTTGTGTTAATTAGCATTAATTATGAGTGAGATCCAAAATCTTTTCATGATATTAGTTACTTGGATTTCTCTGTGAACCACAGTCTCCTCTCCTTGCCCCTGTTTTCTCTGTTGGGCTGTTGGGCTTTATCTCATTGATAAAGGGCTGTTTATGAAGGAAATGAGCCCCGTGTCCTCATCTGGAGGGTAAATAATTTCCCCAGTAGGTCCCTCTGCCACCTCCTGGCAGTAGGGGCAGAGCAAATCCTTGCCACGCCCACCAGTCACCTACAGCTGCCTCCTCCCCTGGACTCAGCACATCCCTAAGTCCATAAGTGGGCCCTTCCCTTCCTTTCCTTCTTCCTTCCCTTCACAGGTGTTCTTTTTTTTTTTTTCCCCCCCGAGACGGAGTCTCACTCTTGTTGCCCAGGCTGGAGTGCAATGGCACCCTCCTGGGTTCAAGCGATTCTCCTGCCTCAGCCTCCTGAGTAGCTGGGATTACAGGCATGCGCCACCACGCCTGGCTAATTTTTTGTATTTTTAGTAGAGATGAGGTTTCTCAGTGTTGGTCAGGCTGGTCTCGAACTCCCAACCTCAGGTGATCTGCCCGCCTCGGCCTCCCAGAGTGCTGGGATTACAGGCATGAGCCACCGTGCCCAGCCTTCAGGTGTTCTCTTCTGAACACATCTTATGGCTAGAGTTTTCACATTCAATTCGGTCCTCACAACTTCTGATAATGAGGACATCCCTTTGTAGTTTCTATTCCTATTGCAGATTTTAAAATACATATTGTTTCGGTCATGTTTAGAAACTTGGGTTGGGACAGGGAAGCTGGAACAAGTGCTCTGGCTGCCATATCTCCAGTGTTAAAATCTTTTTTTTTTTTTTCTTTTTGAGACAGGGTCTGGCTCTGTCGCCCAGGCTGGAGTGCAGTGGCACTATCTTGGCTCACTGCAGCCTCGACCTCCCAGGCTCAAGTGATCCCCCTGCCTCAGCCTCCAGAGTAGCTGGGACCACAGGCATATGCCACCACGCCTGGCTGATGTTTTAATTTTTTGTAGACATAGGGCCTTGCTATATTGTACAGGTTTCCAGCTCCTGGACTCAAGCAATCCGTCCACCTCAGCCTCCCAAAGTGCTGGGAGTATGCTTGGCCTCCCAGTGTTAAATTCTAAGTCATATACCAATTTCTCTTCTTGTTTCTTGTGGTTTAAAATTTGGTTTTCTCCAAACTTTCAGGTCTAGAATCATGTCATCTGCAAATAATGATCATTGTACCAGGCATCTGACTTTTTAACAAGCTCACGTTTGTGAGCCACACTCTCATTCATGCAAACAAGACTAGGCGGATCTTTTTGTTTGTTTTTTTTTTTTTTTTTTTTTTTTTTTTTTTTTTTTTTTTTTT